>NC_135978.1:27311113-27396171 GCF_053455715.1 Rhinoraja longicauda | reverse complement strand
TGAACAACAAGGAAGCTCAATGTCAGCTAACCGTCACCCTCAATGGGTCACCCCTACCCTACAATCCATTTCCTACATACCTCGGGGTGAAACTAGATCGGCAGCTGACCTACAAGCAACACCTTGAAGCTCTCTGTGCTAAAGTCTCGGCACGGAACAACCTCCTGCGTTCCTTCCTGCAATGGGACGACTTGAATTTAGTTTAGTTTGGTGTCCAACACAAAAGGGCGTAGCTTTAAGGTGAAAGGGGGAAAGTTTAATAAAGATGTGCGTAGCAAGTTTTTTTTTCCCCACACAGAGAGAGTGTGGAGGACCCGGAATGTGCTGCCAGGGTTGGTGTTGGAGGTAGATACCATGGTGGCATTTCAGAGGCTTTTAGGTAGGCACCTGGAGGTGCAGGGAATAGAAGGATAGGCAGGTGAGAACGTTTTAACTTGGCATCATGTTCGGCACAAACATTGTGGGCCGAATGGCCCGTTCCTGTGTGATACTGCTCTATTGAAATCAAAGTCTTATTGACTGAACACAATGGGATTTCGCACCACCTCAAGGTTCAACACGATGAATCTCTCCCCACTTCTGTGCTGCCTTCAGGGGGCAATGGGATGGCGTTATAACTCCAGAGCACCCATTAAAACGTCAACTTCAGCTTCAGATCAGTACCAGACGCCCAGTCAGAGACGCTGGTTAAAATGAAAGGTTCGCACAAGATATTTAAAACCCTCGGGCATCTTTAACCACTCACAAGTCCTGTTAATGCCACACAAGTTGAATAAATGATGACCAGTTGCCCGTTCTTACCATAAAGAAAGCAGCAGATCTGCTACAAAACCCTTGCCCACAGCTCCTGGCTGAGTTATTAAATTGCTCTTTGGCCTGTTTAGCCTGCCATCTCCCACCCTGTATAAACTAATACTCGGCCAAAACACTGCTGGAATTCTTGTTCACTCATTTATTTTTCGAACCTTTTTGGTCTTAAGGGCGGCACCGCGGCGCTGCTGGTAGAGCTGCTGTCTCACAGCGCCAGGGACCCAGGTTCAATCCTGTCCACGGGTGCCGTCTGTGTGGATCATAAGTCATGAGTGAGAGGTGCAGAATTAGGCCATTCGGCCCATCAAGTCTATTCTGCCATTCAATCGTGGCTGATCTATCTCTCCCTCCTAACCCCATTCTCCTGCCTTCTCCCCATAACCTCTGACACCGGTACTCATCAAGAATCTGTCAATCTCTGCCTTAAAATATATCCCACTGACTTGGCCTTCACAGCCTTCTGTGGCAAAGAATTCCACAGATTCACCACCCTCTGACTAAAGAAACTACTTCTCATCCCCTTCCTAAAAAGAACGTCCTTTAATTCTGAGGCTGTGACCTCTAGTCCAAGACTCTCCCACGAGTGGAATCATCCTCCCCACGTCCACTCTATCCAAGCCTTTCACTATTCTGTATGTTTCAATGAGGTCCCCCCCTTCATTCGTCTAAACTCCAGCGAGTGCAGGCCCCGTGCCGACAAACGCTCATCATATGTGTGGAGTTTGCCCGTTCCTTCAGTGACCACTTTATTTTCCTCCGGGTGCTCAGATTCACACAAAAAAAACCCAAAGACATGCGGGCTTGTAGGTTAATGGGTCTCTGTAAAATTGTTCCCTGGTGTGCAGGGAGTGAATGAGAAAGTGGGATAACATAGAACTAGTGTGAATGGTTGATCGATGGTCGGCATGGACTAGGTGGGCCGAAGGGCCCATTTCCTTGCTGTATCTTTCAATCAATCAATCGATCATTCGATCATTCGATTATTCGACCATTCGATCATTCGATCATTCGATCATTCGATCAATCGATCAATCGATCAATCGATCAATCAATCAATCAATCAGTTTATATTCTCTTCCACTGAAAAAGCCTTGATTTTTTAAATAGTCATAGAATCGTGCGGGAAGCGGGCCCTTCGGCCCAACAATCCCATGCCAACCATTGTGGCTAATCTATGCTGGTCTCACCTGTTCGCATTTGGCCCATATCCCTCTTAAACCTTTCCTATCCATGTACTTTTCCAAATGTCTTTTAGATGTTGTTATAGCATCTGCCTCAACTACCTCCTCTGGCAGCTCGGTCCATTTAACCAACACTCTCTGTGCGAAAATGTTGCCCCTCAGGTTCCTATTAAATCTTTCCCCTATCATCTTAAATCCGGTTCTTGATTCCTCTACCCTGGGTAAAAGATTCTGTGCATTCACCCTATCTATTCCCCTCAATTTGCCTCGTTCCAAAATCTGCTCCCTCCTCTGGCCCTCCCTGCCTTCCAACTATTTGTGTTCGTTGTCTCTCATCTCACGAGCGTCTTCAGTTTTCATCACATCACCAATGCTGGTCATCAGTTTAGTTTAGAGTCACAGCATGGAAACAGGCTCTTCGGCCCACCCAGTCCACACCGACCATCGATCACCCGCACACGAGTTCTATATGATCCCAGTTTAGCATCCTACACACCGGGAGCAATTTGCAGCAGCCAATTAACCTACAAACCTGCACGTCTTTGGGATATGGGAGGAAACCAGAGCACCCGGAGAAAACCCACGCAGTCGCAAGGAGAACATGCAAACTCCGCACAGACTGCACTCGCAGTCAGGATCGAACCTGGGTTTCTGACGCTGTGAGGCAGCAACTCTACCACTGCGCCACCGTGCCGCCTCTCTCTCTTCAGCTCCTTTCCTCCCAGCCTCTCCAATTTCTTACCCAATCCCATCTGCCAACGTATCTCTCCTCCATCAAGAGGCTTGTTTAACCCCTGCCTCTTTGGTCAGCTCTTGGCTTCTCTTTTTCTGGCTTCATAAGGTCATACGTTCATAAGTTATTGGAGCAGAATTGGACCATTTGGCCAATCGAGTCTACTACGCCATTCAATCATGGCTGATCTATCTTTCCCTCTCAATCCCATTCCCCTGCCTTCTCCCCACATCCCCTGACCACCGCATTAATCAAGAATCTGTCAATCTCCACCTAAAAATATCCAGTGATGTGGACACCACAGCCGTCTATGGCAATGAATTCCACAGATTCACCATCCTCTGATTAAAGAAATTCCTCCTCATCTCCTTTGTAAAGGTGCATCCTTTTATTCTGATGCTGTGATCTCTGGTCCTAGTCTCTCCCACTAGTGGAAACATCCTCTCCGCAACCACTCTATCCAGGCCTTTCACTATTCGGTGAGTTTCAATGAGCCCCTCCCCCCTCATGTCAAGCATGTCGTTCAACATTGTTAACCATTTTGCAAGAATTTGTTTAAGTTTGAGCGCTGTGTAAGGTGGGAAAATAACTGCAGACGCTGGTACAAATCAAAGGTATTTATTTCACAAAATGCTGGAGTAACTCAGCAGGTCAGGCAGCATCTCAGAAGAGAAGGAATGGGCGACGTTTCGGGTCGAGACCCTTCTTCAGGCTGTGTAAGTTGTTGCTTTTGTTATACCGAGGCAAATCTGCGGACTTGATTTAAAATTAACCCATTAGTTTCGTCACTGAATTGTGCGGATTTTCATTTTACTGATTTTCTTTTTTTTTTTATAATGTCTAACTCAAGGTATTTGGTAAAAGTATTTGAGCGACAGGCCGCTGTATTGAACTGAGTGAAATTGATGTTTGCCTGAAACTTTTTCTCACCGATTTCTGAATGAATTTATTATAACTGTCAAAATGCTTTTTCATTGCCCATTGAACCTCAATGGGTGGAATCTGAGTTTTTGTGTGGGAAAGCAGTGGGTGTTAATCGTACTTCAAGGACTAGTTTACAATATTGTTATAGTGAAAGGTCTGGAGAGAGTAGAGAATAGACGTGGAGAGGATGTTTCCACTAGTGGGGAACTCTAGGACTGGAGACCACAGTCTCAGAATAAAAGGACGTACCTTTAGGAAGGAGATGAGGAGGAATTTCTTTAGTCACAGGGTGGTGATCTGTGGAATTCATTGCCTCAGATGGTAGTGGAGGCCAAGTCATTGGGTATTTTTAAGGCAGAGATTGATAGATTCTTGATTAGTACGGGTGTCAGGGGTTATGGGGAGAAGGCAGGAGAATGGGGTTGGAGGGAGAGTAGATTAAATGGCGGAATAGACTTGATGGGCCGAATGGCCTCATTCTGCTCCTATGACATATGAGCATGTATGAATATTCTTGGCTGATGCTCAGTGGGGTGGTACAGTGTGGAAACAGGCCCTTCTGCCCAACTTGCCCACACCGGCCATCATGTCACAGGTACACTGGTCCCACCTGCCCGCGTTTGGTCAATATCCCTTCAAACCTGTCCTATCCATGTAGCTGTCTAACTGTTTCTTAATCGTTGGGATAGTCCTGCCTCAACTATCTCCTGTGGCAGCTTGTTCCACCCTTTGTGTGTAAAAAGTTACCACTCAGGTTCCTATTGAATCTTTTCCCCTTCACCTTAATCTATGTCCTCTGGTCCTCGATTCACCTACTCTGGGCAAGAGCCTCTGTGCATCTACCCGATCTATTCCTCTCATGATTTAAATACGCCTCACTACAGTGAATATTCAGAGCCAAACAAAGAGTGCTGGAGGAACTGAACAGGTCAGGCTGAATGTGTGAAGGGAATGGACAGGCAACATTTCAGGTCGGGACTCTTCTTCAGACTGATAGCAGCAAGGGAGAGAAAGCTGGGGAAGAGAGGTGGGGGGTGGGACAAAGCCTGGCGAGTGATAGGTGGATACAGGCGAGAGGGGTGGGGGGCTTGATTGGCAAGTGGCGGTTTATCTAGTTTGTAGATGCAGCGTGGAAACAGGCACTTCGGGCCCACCGAGTCCGTGTCGACCAGCGATTCCCATACACGAGGGACAATTTACAATCCTACACACTAGGGACAATTTACAATCTTTATCAAAGCCATTTGACCTCCAAACCTGCATGTCTTTGGAGTGTGGAGGGAAACCGGAGCACCTTGGGAAAACGCGTGTGGTCACGGGGAGAACGTACAAACTCCGTACAGACAGCACCCGTGGTCAGGATCGAACCTGGGTCTCCAGCGCTGTGAGGCAGCAACTCTACCTCTGCGCCACCGTGCCGCCCCAATTAGGAGTATTAGGACTACTCTAGTGGGGAACCACCCCAGTGGTGGTGCCATCAGTGGAGAAGAACTTTGACCAGGTGGATGTGAGAAATTGCACAGAGCTGTGAAAGGAGAGTTATTGAAGGACCAGAATTAAACTGCACCAAGAAAAGAAAAGATTAATCAAAGATAGTCGGCACGGTGGCGCAGCAGTAGAGTTGCTGCCTCACAGCGCCAGAGATCCAGGTTCCATCCTGACTATGGGTGCTGTCTGTACGGAGTTTGTACGTTCTCCCCATGATCGCGTGGGTTTTCTTCACGATCTCCGGTTTCCTCCCACACTCCAAAGACGTACAGGTTATTTGGCTTTGGTAAAATTGTAAATCCTCCCTAGTGTGTATAGGATAATGTTAGTGTGCGGGGATCGGCTGGTCAGTCCTGGCTCGGTGGGCCGAAGGGGCTTGTTTTCAAAGCTGTATCTCTAAACTAAACTGAAAAAAATAGTCAGCATGGCTTTGTTAATGGCAAATCCTGCCTGGCCCTTTTGGTGGAAGTTTTCAAAGAGGTAACAAAGTGCCCTGAGGGTGGCAGTGCAGTTGACGTCGTTTGTATGGACTTCAGTAAGGCCTTTAAGAAAGTGCCTTCTGGAGAAAATGGCCACAAGCTTAGATCCCGTGGGACCCAGGACAGGCACGGTGGCGCAGCGGTAGAGTTGCTGCCTTACGGCGAATGCAGCGCCGGAGACTCAGGTTCGATCCTGACTACGGGCGCCGTCTGTACAGAGTTTGTACGTTCTCCCCGTGACCTGCGTGGGTTTTCTAGATCTTCAGTTTCCTCCCACACTCCAAAGACGTACAAGTATGTAGGTTAATTGACTGGGTAATATGTAAAAATTGTCCTTAGTGGGTGTAGGATAGTGTTAATGTGTGGGGATCGCTGGGCGGCGCGGACTCGGTGGGCCGAAGGGCCTGTTTCCGCGCTGTATCTCTAAATCTAAATCTAAAAAATTTGGCTAATTGGATCCAAAATTGTTTTGGTAATGGCAACACCCAAAGTGCTGATGGATTTCGATGGCATCAGGCGGCATCTGGGGGTAGAAATGGAGAGGCGACGTTTCGGGTCGGGAACCGGAAACGACAGCTCACCCGGTGCCGTGCGGCAGAGGCCTGCCCGAGGTGCGTGGCCACGGAACCGGGAACCCGACCGCGGTTCATGGCGGGAGCCGCTGGTGACGTCGGACGCGAGGAGAGTGGGCTGGGGCACACAGAGAGGAGCGAGGAGAGGAGAGGGACGTCAGTTCGCCAGGCCGATCGCGTCGAAGGTGACGGAGGGAGGCCTTGCAGGAGCCTGGTGCTTACCTGGATCAGGAACCGCTCCAGTAGACCCAGCGCACGGGTGGATCGCACTTTGGAGTTTGGAAATGGCGCCAAAAACATGTCGGCGCACTCATGTGCAAACGTGCATAAAGAACTTCACTGTGCAGTAGCACCTGTGACAGATACCATTGTCATCGCCATTGTCCGGAATCAGTCTGAACAAGGGTACCGACCCAAAATGTTGCCTGTATATTTCTCTCCACAGATGTTGCCTGACCCATCATTTTTGTGTTTTGCTCAAGATTCCAGCATCTGCAGTTTCTTGTGTCTCTGTGTTTTGGTAACTGGAGGCAGAGGGGGATGGTGGAGGGTCGTCTATGTGATTGGAAGCCTGTGGGAAGTGGATTGGTGCTGTGACCTTTGCTGTTCCTTATCCACATGAATGTTCTGCATACGGATATTGGATGTATGATCAGTAAGTCGACAGAAGACATGAAAATCGACGGCCTGTGGATGGTTCGGAGCATATTCACAGGCTGCAGGATGATGCGGATAAATTGGTAAAATGGGCAGAGCAATGGCAGATGGAGTTTAATCCCGAAAAAGGGATAGATGGTGAATTTTGAGGGCTTGGACAGTGAAGGTTAGGGGTCCAGGGAGTATTGAACAGAAGAGGGACCGTGGCAACGAACATCACCTCTGACCCCCACCCCAACAACACATTACCCACCCTTGCCCCCCAGTGCTCGATGCAGCATTGAAACTGGCAGAGATTCAGAGGGGAGACCAGTATCACTCTTGATCACCCTTGTCTCCCCCATCTGCTTTCAGTCTTCTAGTTTGTTGCTCCTTGCGTCCCAGAACGTTGGGTGGTCACGGTGGCGCAGCAGTAGAGTTGCTGCCTTACAGCGAACGCAGCGCCGGAGACCCGGGTTCGATCCCGACTACGGGTGCTGTCTGTACGAAGTTTGTACGTTCTCCCCGTGACCTGTGTGGGTTTATCTCTGAGATCTTTGGTTTCCTCCCACACTCCAAAGACGTACAGGTTTGTAGGTTAATTGGCTTGGTAAATGTAAAAATTGTCGCTAGTGTGTGTAGGATAGTGTTAATGCGCGGGGATCGCTGGTCGGCGCAGACCCGGTGGGCCGAAGGGCCTGTTTCTGCGCTGCATCTCTGAACTAAACTAAACTAAACTGGCGTGCATTAGACACGATGTTGCTCCCACTGAATCTTGGAGCATGTTCGAGAGTCACTCCTGAAGTCCTGGTTTCAGAAATAGACCAGTACACTGCTCCTGGACTCTGGGGTAGCCGACACCAGTTACCATGTTCCCACTGGAGCCCTAGATAATGGTAAAGAAGACATACGGTATACTTGCCTTCATCGGCCGGAGCATTGAGTATAAAAGTCAAGAGGTCATGATGCAGCTCTCTAAGACTTTGGTTAGACAGCATTTGGAATATTCCATGTCGTATTACAAGAAGGATAAGTAGGCTTTGGAGAGGGTGAGGGGGAGGTTTGCCAGATTGCAGCCTGGGTTAGAGGGCAGTAACTACAAGGAAAGGTTGACCAAGCTTGGATTGGTTGCCCAGGAATGCTTTAAGGTGGGAGGGACAAAGATTAAAGGGAATGTGCAAGGGCAAGGTTTTGACACAGATGGTGGTGGGTGCATGGAACGTGGTGCCATAGGTGGTGGCAGATCTGAAAGTGGCATTGAAGAGACTTTGACAGACGTGTGGATATGCATGGAGTGGAGGGATATGGGTCATGTGCAGGCTGAGGAGATTAGTTCAGCTTGTCGTGTTTGGCACTGACTCTGTGGGGCTGAAGGGCTTGTTCCTGTGCTGTACTGTTCTATGTGCTATGTATGTTGCTGGAAAAGGTCTTTAGAATGATCGCTGAACGACAACGAGTCCACAAATGCTACCTGTTTAAACCCATGGAGCAGCAGAAGGATTCTCGGCACCATGCTGGCAAATTCTCTCCTTCCCCTCTTCACCCCTCCTTCACCCCTCCTTCCCCTTCACCCTCCTTCCCCTCCCCCCTCCTTCCCCCCTTCACCCCTCCTTCCCCTCCCCCCCTTTCCCCTCCCCCTCCTTCCCCTCCCTCCCCTCCCTCCCCTCCTTCCCCTCCTTCCCCTCCCTTCCTCCCTCCCCTCCTCCCCCTCCTTCCCCTCCCCCCTCCTTCCCCTCCCCCCTCCTTCCCCTCCCCCTCCTTCCCCTCCCCCTCATTCCCCTCCCCCTCCTTCCCCTCCCCTCCTTCCCCTCCCCTTCCCCTCCCCCTCCCCCTCCTTCCCCTCCCCCTCCTTCCCCTCCCCCTCCTTCCCCTCCCCCTCCTTCCCCTCCCCCTCCTTCCCCCCCATATCCTTCCCCTCCCCCTCCTTCCCCTCCCCCTCCTTCCCCTCCCCTTCCTTCCCCTCCCCCTCCTTCCCCTCCCCCTCCTTCCCCTCCCCCTCCTTCTCCTCCCCCTCCATCCCCCCCATATCCTTCCCCTCCCCCTCCTTCCCCTCCCCTTCCTTCCCCCCCATATCCTTCCCCTGCCCCTCCTTCCCCACCCCCCTCCTTCCCCACACTCCCCTCCCCCTCCCCCCTCCTTCCCCACACTCCCCTCCCCCTCCCCCCTCCTTCCCCACCCTCCCCTCCACACCACGGGCGAGGATAAGAATCATTGCTGAGGTGGGAGAGACGCCCCTAAAAATAAACGTGTCTCTGCATTCTGATGGCTATTTAAAGGCTGAGACCTGAGAACGGGAAGGTGGGAGCTCATCAAAGCCTGTGAAATATTTAACAATGTAGATAAAATAAGGCCAGAACCTCAAGGTGAGTTGGGTCCGTGAGACAGAAAGGGAAATGTGAAACGTTCGTTTGGAAACAGATTGCAGAAAATGTCTCGGCTCAGAGAGTGATAAATACTCGGAATGATCAACGAATACAGGTAATAGAGAGGACTCTCTGAGTTATTCAAAATACAATTAGTCATCGTGATGGGAGAGTTAATCGAGTTGAAGGGGAGCTTCGATAAGCCAAATAGCCTTTTATCATCCCTGACCTTTTATGATGTTGTGCCCCATCTATTATCTCAATTGCCAGCACTAGGCAGCTCCAAATGGGGCACATTCAAAATCCCTTGGGTTTTTTTCAGAGATATCGTGTGGGAACAGGCTCTTCAGCCCACCGAGCCCACGCCAACCAATGTTCATCCGTACACTAGTCCTTTATCCTACACGCAAGGGGCAATTTGCAGAAGGCAATTAGCCTACAAACCTGCACGTCTTTGGAGTGCGGGAGGAAACCGGCGCATCCGGAGAAAACCCACGCGGTCAAGGGGAGAACGTGCAAACTCCGCACAGACAGCGCCCGAAGGCAGGATCGAACCCGGGTCTCTGGCGCAGTGAGGCAGCGACTCTACCGCTGCACAACCGTGCCACTCCATTTCCCTTGTTTATCATCTGGTTTCCATAAAGGACTGTAGCCAAAACACGAGCCTTGAAAGCAAAAAGAGCATGGAGTAATATCTGTGGGTGGTGTGGGGCAAGGCCACATTTTATGCCCTTGACATCATTCCAAGGGCACCGGGGATCTGAAGAAGGGTCTCGACCCAAAACATCACCCATCCATGTTCGCCAGAGATGCTGCATGTCCGTCTGAGTTACTCCGGCACTTTGCGTGGCACTGGGAGTTACTGACGCACTAGGTTAATTCCCGGAATGGCGGGACTGTCGTATGCTGAAAGGCTGGAGCGATTGGGCTTGTATACACTGGAATTTAGAAGGATGAGGGGGGATCTTATTGAAACATATAAGATAATTAGGGGATTGGACACATTAGAGGCAGGAAACATGTTCCCAATGTTGGGGGAGTCCAGAACAAGGGACCACAGTTTAAGAATAAGGGGTAGGCCATTTAGAACGGAGATGAGGAAGAACTTTTTCAGTCAGAGAGTGGTGAAGGTGTGGAATTCTCTGCCTCAGAAGGCAGTGGAGGCCAGTTCGTTGGATGCTTTCAAGAGAGAGCTGGATAGAGCTCTTAAGGATAGCGGAGTGAGGGGGTATGGGGAGAAGGCAGGAACGGGGTACTGATTGAGAGTGATCAGCCATGATCGCATTGAATGGTGGTGCTGGCTCGAAGGGCTGAATGGCCTACTCCTGCACCTATTGTCTATTGTCTATTGTCTATTGTCTATTGTGATCCCCTGGGGTCTCGTGGCTGGCCCTGTGGGGTCCTGTGGGTGAACAGCCTAAATGAAAGCAACCGAGTATTTGCGGGGAGGGGGAGAAAAAACAGCAGCAGCTGGAAAAGCTCAGCCGGTCAGGCAGCATCCGTGGAAAGAGAACCAGTCAATGTTTTGGAAATACAAGGAACTGCAGATGCTGGCTTACAAAAAGAAGGCACAAAGTGCCGGAGTACTTCAGTGGGTCAGGCAGCATCCCTGGAGAACATGGATAGGCACCGTTTCAGGACCTTTTGTCCTGCCCCCACATCTCTTCCAGTTCCCCCCCAACCCACCCCCCCCCCCCCCCCAGCTTGTGCACTGCTTTTCTGTCGCCCAGTTTGCCCGGTCATCTAAAACTCTATTGCTCACCCATTTTACGAGGTCCCTCGGGCCACCAACACATAGTTTGTAGATGGGTGCCAACAACATCAAAAGTCCACACACCACCCTGGCCACGCTTCTCATTTCTCCCCTACCATCGGGAAGGAAAAGGAATAAGACTCCAAAAACTCTGGCCTCCAGGTTCAAGAATAGCTTCTTCTCAGCAACCATCAGGCTCTTGAATTCTACAATACACGAACTAAACTGTGGACTGTCTTGGAAGGTCAGGCAGCATTTCTGGAGAACGTGGACAGTCACGGTTTCGGGTCAGGACCATTCTTCAGACTGATCGGTCTGAAGAAGAATCCCAACACAAAACGTCATCTATCCACGTCCTCCAGAGTTTAGTTTAGAGATAGTGAGTGGGAACAGGCCCCATCGGCCCACCGAGTCCGCGCCAACCAGGGAACCCGGTACACTAACACTATCCTGCACACTAGGGACAATTTACTATTTTTTACCAAAGCCAATTAACTTACAAACCTGTACGTCTTTGGAGTGTGGAAGGAAACCGGAGCACCTGTGGAAAACCCACGAGGTCACGGGGAGAATGTGCAGACTCCGTACAGACAAGCACCCACAGTCAGGATCGAATCTGGGTCTCTGGAGCTGTAAGGCAGCAACTCGTTGAGCTGCCCTAAAATGCTGCCTGACCCACTGAGTTACTCCAGCACTTTGTCTTATTTGTTTTACTATTCCTTTTGTCCACATATGCACTGTCACGGAAGCACTCAGGACTACAGGCTTTTTGCACTAGCATTGGTATGTTTAAATGATGTGATTTATTTGTATATTGTGGCATCTAGTGTTCACAGGCCAGCTAGGCTGCTGCAAGTATGTGTTTTGTTGCTCTGTTGTCAGTACATATCATATCATCATATCATATATCTACAGCCGGAAACAGGCCTTTTTCGGCCCTCCAAGTCCGTGCCGCCCAGTGATCCCCGTACATTAACACTATCCTACACCCACTAAGGACAATTTTTACATTTACCCAGCCAATTAACCTACATACCTGTACGTCTTTGGAGTGTGGGAGGAAACCGAAGATCTCGGAGAAAACCCACGCAGGTCACGGGGAGAACGTACAAACTCCTTACAGTGCAGCATATGACAATTAAACCCTCTCGGGTGAACAAGTCGGAGTTGTACCCCTCTAAGTTAACTCAATGTCTCAACCATGCCATTTACTTTGTGAGATCCCATGGTGCACTATGGTTGCCAACTGTCCCGTATTAGCCGGGACATCCCGTAATTTGGGCTAAATTGGTTTGTCCCGTACGGGACCGCCCTTGACCCGTATTAGGCCCGCAGGCCGCTGTCGGCCGTGACAGTGTGGGCTAACGGAGTGTGTTCGCCTAACGGAGGTTACTTAGCAACCCGCCTCCCGGCCCAGGCGGCCGCCGTTGGTGGAGCGGGAGCAAGTGGCTGCTGGCTGGGTGAGGTCACGTGGGGTACGGGGCAGTGACGTCGCCTTGTCCCGTATTTGGGAGTGAGATAGTTGGCAACCCTACAGTGCACTTAAATCCAACAAGTCCTTCCATCTCCCTCTTCCCCTCTCGTCCCCTCTCTCAGCAGGCAAGAGGGGCAGAGGTGTGAAAACGCATACCTTCCCAGCAGTTATCAGGCATATCTTCCCAGCAGTTATCAGGCAATTGTTCAGTCCTCTCACCAACTAGAGTGCAGTCCTGACCTCCTATCTATCTCATTGGAGATCTTTTGAGCTATCTTTGAGCTAGAGTTGCTGCCTTACAGCGCTTGCAGTACCAGAGACCCGGGTTCGATCCTGACTACGGGTGCTGTCTGTACGGAGTTTGTATGTTCTCCCCGTAACCTGCGTGGGTTTTCTCCGAGATCTTCAGTTTCCTCCCACACTCCAAAGACGTGCAGGTATGTCAGTAAATTGGCTTTGTAAATGTTAAAAATGGCCTTAGTGTGTATAGGATAGTGTTAGCGTGTGGGGATCGGTGGGCCGAAGGGCCTGTTTCCGTGCTGTATCTCTGAACTAAAAACTAAACTTTAATCGGACTTTACCTTGCACTAAATGTTCTACCCTTCATCCTTTATCTACGCACTGAGGACGGCTTGATTGTATCATGAGTAGTCTTTTCACTGACTGGACAGCACGCAAACAAAAGCTTTTCACTGTACCTCGTTACACGCGACAATCACAAACTAAATTAAACTCTGAAGCAGGGCCTCGACCCGAAACGCCACTTATTCTTTTTCTCCAGAGACGCTGCCTGACCCGCTGAGTTACTCCAGCATTTTGTGTCTATCTTCGATGTAAACCAGCATCTGCAGTTCCTTCTTACACTCAACTAAACTCCATCCAGCCCCCTCTGTTAAGTTTCCATTTTAATCTAAGCGTGAGTTTGTTTGCATTAAGCCAGCATCTGAAATTGCATCTCGTTTAGATGGGGGTTTTCACACTGTTATTTTCTAAAGTGCACTGAAGAAGCTTCGGACAATGCTGCATCCTAACTTGCTGCAAGTCATAAAGAGCTCAGCAATCTGACATTTACCCATTGGACTTCAATCACTGTCACTTCTGTGTCTGTGTGCTGCTATTCTTAGCTCCTCGAGTCCTTGATGCAGACAGGGACATCACTAGTAGCAGCCCTGTTAATTTATAAAAAAATATTTTCCTGCTTAAGCCCATGAATCTTAAGGGCCTGCTGCTTTTGTCACTGGGGACAGAGAGCCGAATGAACAGCTTGTGAACTGTGTGATGCTTTGGGGAGGTTTATTTTGATTGAAAGGCACAGCATGGAAACTGGCCGTTCAGTCCACTGGACCAGGCCGACCATCGATCACCCGTTCACGCTTGTCCTTTCTCGACCAACTCCCGACACACCTGGGGCGATTTACAGAGGGCCAATTGACCTACAAAAACCGCACGTCTTTGGGATGTGGGAGGAAACCAGAGCACCCGGAGGAAACCCACGCGGTCACAGGGAGAACCTGCAAACTCCACACAGGCAGCAAACTCCGAGCTCAGGACCAAACAAATTTATTCACCGTCCCTCTGTGCACTTGGCAATAATATACCGATACCAAGATCCCTCTGTCTGCCTTTTATCCTTTAAAACAAATTGTGTGACCAAGTTTTGTATCCTGGTCTCTCGCTCTGTGACACAGTCGGCTTTTAATTATACTCTTGTGAAACTTCTCAGGATGTTTATTTTAGATGAGATATAAATGGTATTTGTTTAGAATGTAATAATATAAAAATTAGGAGGAATAATAGGCCTTATGGTCCTTCCATGGCTGATTTACCTCGGCAACATATTCCTGCATTCATTCATTGAACAGAAACCTTTTAGCCTCTGTTTTGAATGCACTCATTGACTGAGTGAGGCTCCACTGAGAAAGACGAGTGAAGAATTCCAACCGTCAGTGTAGAAACTTCTCCACATTTCATTAGACATAGGTGCAGAATTAGGCCATTCGGTCCATCGAGTCCACTCCGCCATTCGACCATGTTTGATCCATTTTTCCTCTCAACACTTTTTTTTCCTTCTCCCAATCATCTTTGACACCCTTACTAATTAAGATCCCCTATCAATCTCCGCTTTAAAAATATCCAACGACTTGGCCTCGACAGTCTTCTACGCCAATGAATTCCCCAGATTCACCATTCTCTGGCTGAGGAAATTCCTCCAACTCCATTTTAAAAGTACGTCCATACTTTCTGAGGCAGTGCCCTCTGGTCGTAGACTCTCCCATTACTGGAAACATCCTCTCCACATACACTCTTTGCAGGCCTTTGATTGTTCCAAAGTTTTTGTGAGTTCCTCCGTCATCCTAAACTCCAGCGAATAAAGGCCCAGAGCCATCAGACGTTAACCCCATCATCATGGGATCATTCTCAAAAACCTGCTGAGACCCTCTGCAATGTCAGCAACATCCTCCCATCCAATATGGTGCCCAAAATTGTTCACAATATTGCAAATGTGGACCGACCAGTACCTTATAAACCCTCAGCATTACATCCTAGCCTTTATATTCTAGTCCTCTTGAAATGAATGCCTGCATTGCATTTGCCTTCTTTACTCCTGATTCAACCTTCAAATTCACCTTTTGGGAATTCTGCGCCAGCACTTCCAAGTCCCTTTCAATCTCCGATTTCTGAATCCCATTTGGAAAATAGTCTCTTTATTCCTACTACCAAAGTGCATGACCATACCCTTTGCTACGCAGTATTCCATCTGCCACTTCTCTGCCCACTCTCCCAATCTGTCCAAGTTCTTCTGCAGAGTCCCTGCTTCCTCTGCATTACCTGCCCCTCCATCTCTCTTCGCATTACCTGCAGACTAGGCCGCAAAGCCGTCAATTCCCTCGTCCAAATCATCAACATATAACGTGGAGTAGCGGCCCCAGCACCGACCCCTGCGGAAATCCGCTGGTCACTGACAGCCAACCAGAAAGAGCCCCCTTTATTCCCACTCTTTGCTTTCTGCCAGTCATCCAATATCTATGCTAGGGTCTGATACCATGGGCTCGCATCGTGTTTAGCAGCCTCACATGTGGCACCTTATCAAAGGCCTTCTGAAAATCCAGGTAAACTGCATCCACTGACTCTCCTTTGCCTGTCCCGCTTGTTACTGCCTCAAAGACTTTCAACAGATTTGTCAGGCAAGAAGATCTCCCTTTCTCAAAACCCTGCTGACTTGCGACTATTTTATCGTGTGCCTCTAAGTACTCATAAACCTCATCCTTAATAATGGACTCTAAAATCTTACTGAAGTCAGACCAACCGGCCTATAATTTCTTTTGCACCCTTCTTAAACGGTGGAGTTACACATTTGTGATTTTCCAGCCCTTTGGAACTATTCCTGACTTTGGTGATTCTCGAAAAATCACAACTAATGCCTCCACGATCTCCGCAGCTACCTCTTTCGGAACCCGGGCCTGTAGTCCATCTGGTCCAGGTGACTGATCCACCTTCAGACCTTACAGCTTCCCAAGCAACTACTTATTAATAGCGACTGCACTCCCTTCTGCCCCCCTGACTCTCTTGAATTTCTGGCATGTTGCTGGTGTCTTCCACTGTGAAGACTGACACAAACAAAGTATTCAGCAAAGATACTAGAGGAGCAAGATGAATAGCCGTTGAAATCGCCCATACTGAAGTGTAGTACACGAAGGAGCGGAACGTCCGCCGTTTTAGTAGGCAAAACCCGCCGTTCTCTATGCCTCTCGCAGTGTAATCAGTGTTTTGGGGAACAGTATGTGTGACGATACCATTAAAATGCAGAAAATATCTCATCTATCAATTCACAGATTTTTGTTATTTTTCTTTTTAAATGTTTCTGCAAGTTTCTGCCTCCTAAAATGGCGCCGTGACATACTACGGTTTTTAGGATCGAGTGGTCTATCTTGCTCCTCTAGTATCTTTGGTATTCAGTTTGCCTGCCATGTAAAAACCCTCCTCCATCTTAAATGGCCGCCCCTCATTTTGAGTTAATGACTCCTGACTCCAGAAGCCTCAAGCATTGTAAAAGTCCCACCTCACCCCCCCCCCCCCCCCCCCCCACCCTCCTCCTCCCCTCCCCCGTTGAGTCCACCCTCTCGACCCATTTAAGCATGATGTTTTCATCGACATTCATCCCAGGCAGCAAGCAGTCTCCCGAATCACCGAGGACTGACTGAGAATAATGCGCTTATGGTCTACCTGTCAGCTTCTATATCAAAGAACAAAAGATGAGGAAGAAGGCAGAGTTCAAATATGAAACACACTCGTGATAAACTTTTCAAGCGCCATCTCTTGCACATTTAAAAAAAAAAAAATAGAACATAGAACATAGGTGGCACGGTGGCGCAATGGTAGAGTTGCTGCCTTACAACGCTTGCAGCGCCTGAGACCCGGGTTCGATCCTGACGACAGGCACTGTCTGTACGGAGTTTGTACATTCCTGCGTGACCTGCGTGGTTTTTCTCAGAGATCTTCGGTTTCCTCCCACACTCTAAAGACGTACAGGTTTGTAGGTTAATTGGCTTGGTAAAGTGTAAAAACTGTCCCTAGTGTGTGAAGGGTGGTGTTAATGTGCGGGGATCGCTGGTCGGCGTGGACTCGGTGGGCCGAAGGGCCTGTTTCCGAGCAGTATCTCTAAACATAAACTCAACAGTACAGTGCAGGGACAGGCCCTGCGGCCCACAATGCCCATGATGGACACGATGGACATGATTCCAAGTTAAACTAATCTCCTCTGCCTGCACCTGATCCATGTCCCTCCACTCCCGGCCTATCTACGTGCCAAACTAAAAGCCTCTTAATTGTCACTATCGTATCTGCTTCCACCGCCACCCCTGACAGCACGTTTCAGACACTCGCCTCCCCCTTTGTTTTCACTCGAAAAGTAGAGTTGCTGCTTTATAGCGCCAGAGATCCGGGTTCGAACCTGACTACGGGTGCTGTCTGTACGGAGATTGTACGTTCGCCCCGTGACCGTGTAGGCTTTCTCCTGGTGCTCCGGTTTCCTCCCACACTCCAAAGATGTACAGGTTTGTAGATTAATTTGGCTTTGATAAAAATTGTAAATTGTTCCCAATGTTGGGGGAGTCCAGAACAAGGGGCCACAGTTTAAGAATAAGGGGTAGGCCATTTAGAACGGAGATGAGGAAGAACTTTTTCAGTCAGAGGGTGGTGAAGGTGTGGAATTCTCTGCCTCAGAAGGCAGTGGAGGCCAGTTCGTTGGATGCTTTCAAGAGAGAGCTGGATAGAGCTCTTAAGGATAGCGGAGTGAGGGGGTATGGGGAGAAGGCAGGAACGGGGTACTGATTGAGAGTGATCAGCCATGATCGCATTGAATGGCGGTGCTGGCTCGAAGGGCTGAATGGCCTACTCCTGCACCTATTGTCTATTGTCTATTGTCCCTAGTGTGTAGCATAGTGCCAGTGTACAAGAATCGGCAATCGGCCTGAACTCGGTGAGCCGAAGTGTCTATTACCACACTGTACCTCTAAACTAAACTAAATTAGGAGGAGGATGTCTATTTTATAGAATAAACTTTATTTCATCATAATTTCCTTAAAAAATGTTTGCACAAGTGGAATGCAATGTAAGGACCTACATACAATATAAAAACTACTATTATTGTGGTGCATAGAACATTTTCAATTTTAGTGAGTATAAATTCTCTCACATTAAATGTGAAGGCACAGCCAAGATGGAGCAGAACAATAAAATTCTTATTTACAGAAGCTTAACAGATCCGTAAACACAGTACCCACATATAAATGTGATAATCAAAAAAATTCAACAGCTTTAATAACTAATATTGGTGCAAGACAAAAATTGTGCAGCCAAAGACGCAGTCCAAAGATGGACACAAAACGCTGGAGTAACTCAGCGGGACAGGCAGCATCGCTGGAGAGAAGGAATGGGGGACGTTTCAGGTTGAGACCCTTCTGGAAGATAGATACAAAATGCTGGAGTAACTCGGACCGCTGGCCTACAGGGTCACGGGGCGAACGTACAATCTCCGTACAGACAGCACCTGTAGTCAGGGTCGAACCCGGGTCTCTGACGCTATAAGGTAGCATCTCTGGATTGAAGGAATGGGTGACGTTTCGGGTCAAGACCCTTCTTCTCAACCCGAAAGGTCAACCATTCCTTCTCTCCAGAGATGCTGCCTGTCCCGCTGAGTTACTCCAGCATTTTATTTGTCTATCTTCGGTTTAAACCAGCAGTTCCTTCCTACAACACAGTCCATAGAAGTTCACAGTTGCTTTGGTTAGTGTTGTGGAGTGTTCAAAAATCCGATGTTTGCGGGGAAGAATGTGCTTTGAAACTGGTGGTCACTATTTTCAGACATCTGTGCCTTCGTCCCAGTTGTGGGTGCGAAATGAGAGTGAGGTCAGGGTGGTGTGGGTCTTTGATGATGCTGATTGACTCTTTGAGGCAGCGCCTCCCATGGATGCCTTCGATGGTGGGGAGGTCAATACGTGCAATGGACCGGGGCAGTGTCCACCACTCTCTGTGTCCACCATACACTGAGGACAGGCATCACCCAAAGTTTTCATCCATCACTCTTTTATTTAAAATCACCCACCCCTCCCTTCCTTGAATCCTAAAACAGATACTCATCAGAGGTTTTTGAACTATGTTTAATTGGACTTTATCGGACTGCAATGTTATATCTTTGCACTAAATGTTGTATCCTGTATGTTTTATCTGTACACTATGGTTGGCATGATTGTATTCATGTGCAGTCTTGTCTTTGACTGGATCGCATACAAAATAAATCTTTTCACGATACCCCCTTCTAAGTAATAATAATAAACTTATCTAAACAACTAAACTAATGTGCCATGGAGTATGCTGGTTGATTAACTTAATTTTATTTAGAGAGAGAGCATTGGGATAGGGCCAGAAACAGGCCCTTCGGCCCACCAATTCCACGTTGACCAATGATCGCCCATACACTAGTTCTATCCTACACCCCAAAGGCAATTTGCAGGCACTAATTAACCTGCACATCTGTACATCTTTGGAGTGTGGGAGGAAACCGGAGCTCCCAGAGAAAACCCCACGCGATCCCAGATGGATCGAACGAACTCCACTCAGATAGCACCCTTAGTCAGGATCGAACCCAGGTCTCTGGCGCTGTGAGGCCGCAACTCCACCACTGCGCCACTGTCCTGCCCTTTCTTAGATAGTTGTCAAGCTTGTTCTTCGATGGTTGCTTCTGCTGGAGACCATGAATGGCAACCACAGGGGTCTTAATCCCTCGGAGGGAACTAGGACGGCTCACACTGGAGACATACTCCAGCAGTAACTCTGCACATTCAGGAGAGTCCTCCAACCGTTAATGACCAAGGGCGAGTCGCACCCTGGCCACTCCCTCTTCTCCCCTCTCCCATCGGCCAAAATGGTACAGAAGTGTGAAAACGCACAGCACTAGATTCAGGGCCAGTTTCTTCCCAGCTGTTATCAGGCAACTGAACCAGTAACCTACCAATAACCAGAGAGCGGTCCTGAGCTATTATCTACCTCATTGGAGACCATCTTTGATCGGACTTTGCTGGCTTTACCTTGCACTAAACGTTGTTCCTTGTATCCCGATTCTGCACGATTGTAATCACGTGGAGTCTTTCTGCTGACTGGATAGCATGCAAAAGAAGCTTTTAACTGTACTTTGGTGCACGTGACAATAAACTCTACTGAACTTCAGAAAATAGAGAAGGATGTGAGAAGCAGGAATTGGCTAGATAGCCCCTAATAGAATACTTTACAATTAGTTATGAAGATGACGTACAAAATCAAATATGACCTCACTAATATTACTCTGGATTGAAAATAATCGACTGGCTCCCTGACTCGCATTTTATTCTATAAGACGCGATATGCTTTGTCAGGCACTAACCAGCTTGTTGAGAATACAGCATTTCTTCCCACCATTCTGCTGCTACAGTCAAATCCATTTATATGCAAATTCCGTTTAAATGTGAGACACTTCTGAATCTTGATTCTTTTTCCCTTCCCCCTCCTGTGTCAATGTCATCGTAATGAATCTATTACTTATTTTTCTGGAGAATGGGAACAGATGGAGTTTCGTAGTAATAAAGAGACCAAAACAGATTACTTTTTTTTTAATGCTTTACTCCACTCAATCTCTACTTGCTTGGTGTGACAGCTCTCACCATTCCGATTTCTTTCTTTTCTTTGATTTCTTTTCTCCTCTTCCCTCCCCAAACCCACTCAGATGTTATCCATTTCTCTGGGCATTTCAACTTCTTTGCCCTCGCCACACCAACTCGCACAGAGCACGGGTGTAAAAGCTGGGCTTTGGTTTAGTTTAGTTTGGGGATCCAGCGGGGAAACAGGCCCTTCGGCGCCGACCAGCGACCCCCACGCACTAATGCTATCCTGCACGCACTAGGGACAATTTACATTTATACCAAGCTAATTAACCTACAAACATGTA
Organism: Rhinoraja longicauda; assembly: GCF_053455715.1. Classification (NCBI taxonomy): domain Eukaryota; kingdom Metazoa; phylum Chordata; class Chondrichthyes; order Rajiformes; family Arhynchobatidae; genus Rhinoraja; species Rhinoraja longicauda. Next base: position 27,375,279 of record NC_135978.1, on the reverse strand, counting down.
TGTTTTTTGAGTATGGGAGGAAACCGGAAATCCCGGAGAAAACCCACGCAGGTCAAGGGGAGAACGCACAAACTCTGTACAGACAAGCACCCGTAGTCGGGATCGAACCCGGGTCTCTGGCGCTGTAAGGCAGCAACTCTACCGCTGCGCCACCGTGCTGCCTTGATTTTCTTATCCAATTTGGCAAGATGTATCACGGGACGTTCCATAGACATCGGTGCTGGGATGTAAACCTTTTGCAATGTGAATTAGTGACTTGGGATGAAGGTAGGGTTGCTAAATTTGCTGCTGAGAAAATGATGGTCTGGAAAATAAATTGTGAAGAGGATACCAAGAAGTCACAAGAAGATATAGATGGGTAAATCCAAAGACATACTGGTTAGTAGGTTAATTAGCTTGGTATAATTGTAAATTGTCCCCAGTGTGTAGGATAGTGTTCAGTGTGCGGGAATCGTGGGCCGAAGGGCCAGTTTCCCCGCTCTATCTCTAAACTAAACTAAAGTTTGTGGGCAGACGTTGGGCAAATGAAGTACAATATATCGGAAAAATTTGGACAGTAAAATAAAAATGAAGCATGTTTTCAAAAAACCAAAATATCACAGCGGCACAGTGGTGCAGCGGTAGAGTCGCTGCCTTACAGCGCCAAAGACCCCGGTTCAATCCTGACTACGGGTGCTGTCTGTACGGAGTTTGTACGTTCTCCCCTTGACCGTGTGGGTTTTCTCCGGGTGCTCTGGTTTTCTCCCACACTCCAAAGGTGTACAGGTTTGTAGGTTAATTGGCTTTGGTAAGTTGTGTGTGTATTGTGTGTAGGTTAGTGTACGGGGTGATCGCCGGTCAGCGCAGACTGGATGGGGCGTAGGGCCTGTTTCTGCGCTGTAACTCTAAAGTAAAAATCAGAATTTTGCAATGCATTCTGCCCAAAGATCAGAATTCTGCAATGCATTCGAAGGATCTGGATGTACTAATGCAAGATTCGCAAAGGTTTAGGTTTATAAATAATTGTCACGTGTACTACCAAGGTGCAGTAGAAAACTTTGTTTTCTACGCTATCCAATCAGATCAAATAATACTAAACGTAAATACAATCAAACTCAAGTACAATAGGTGGAGCAAAGGGGAAGATACAGAGTGCAGAATATAGTTCTCAGCATTGTCGCGCACCAGTTCCAGAGACAAAGTCCAATGTAGAGGTGATTCGGACAGCACCCTAGTTTATGGAAGGACCGTTCAGAAGCCTCCTGATAACAGAGAGGAAGAAGCTGTTCCTGAGTCGGATGGTGCGCGCATTCAAGTTCCTGTATCTTTTGCGCGATGGGAACGGGGATGACCAAGATGGAACAAGTATTCAATTATGTTGGCTGCTGTTCTGGGGGGGGGGCGTGAAGTGTAGATGGTGAGGAATCTGGCCAGAGTGATGGCCTGAGCCACATCCACAACTCTCTGAAATCTCTTGCAGTCTTGGGCAGAGCTGTTCCTACACAAAGCTGTGCTGCAATCCAACAGTATGCTTTCTATGGTGCATCTGTAGAAGTTTGTAATAGTCACTGGAGACATGCCAAATTCCCCCAGTGTCCCAAAGAAGTAAGAGGCATTGGTGTGACTTCCTGGCTGTCCACATCAATGGAGTTGGTCCATGACAGATTGAGATACAAATGGATTCAAGAATGAAGAAGGGTCTCGACCCGAAACGTCACCCATTCCTTCTCTCCCGAGATGCTGCCTGACCTGCTGAGTTACTCCAGCATTTTGTGAACAAATGGATTCAATGTATGGGCAAATATCAGGCAAATTAATATATTATACGAGAAAACATTGGCAGCAAATATAAAAATTAGCCATATTATCAAAATAATATGGATCTGAGTGTCCGAATGCAGGATTTGCAAAGGGCTGGTATTCATAAGATCATAAGATCGTCATAAGACAGAGGAGCAGAATTAGGCCATTCGGCCCATCGAGTCCACACCACCATTCAATCCTGACTGATCTAATTTTCCCTCTCAACGTCATTCTCCTGCCCTCTCCACATAACCTTTGACACCCTTACTAATGAAGAGCCCACCAATCTCCGCTTTAAAAATACCCAATGTCTTGGCCACCACTGCTCTCCGTGGCAATGAATTCCACAGATTCACCACCCTCTAGCTAAACAAACTCCTCCTTATCTCCATTCTAAAGGTGCATCCTTTTATTCTGAAGCTGTGCCCTCTGATGCTAGGCTCTCCCACTAGTGGAAACTTTGACAGAACATTATTGTTTATCGCCAGTGTAATTTGATACGAAAATATAGAGAATCAAAATGAACCCTGCAGATGCTGGGCATCTGAAAATTAAATAGAAAATGCGGGAAAAATATTGAGTGGTCTCAGATTGGAAACATTAACTGTTTCTCTTTCCTTGGCCTCTGAGCTTTTCCAGTCAAAGGCCTTTCAAGAAAATATATCATGAGGAATACCGCAAGTACGTGAACAAATTCATTAATTAGTCATAGAATGATTCAACGTGGAAACAGGCCCTTCGGCCCATCTTGCCCACATCGGCCAACATGTCCCAGCTACATCAGTCCCGCCTGCCTATGTTTGGCCCATATCCCTCCACACCTGTCCTATCTATGTAGCCGTCTAACCGATTCTTAAACTTGGGGATAATCCCTGCCTCAACTACCTCATCCGGCAGCTTGTTCCATACCACCCTTTGTGTGAAAAAGTTAACCCTCGGATTCCTGCTAAATCTTTTCCCCTTCACCTTAAACCTAACACAAACCCAAACTGGTAATAGTCTAATGCGGATGCGAAAGTGGGATAACATGGAACTAGTGTGAACGGGTGATCGATGATCGGCATGGACACAGTGGGCCGAAGGGCCTAGTTCCATGTTGTACTTTCAATCAATACTCCGTGACCTTCATAGCCTCTACTGGATGTGCAGTCAGATGAAGTCACATATCTTCTAAGTACAAAGGTTCAAAGGTCAGTTTATTGTCACATGTACCAATTAAGGTACAGTGAAACGTGAATTACCGATAAGTAATGTACATTATAAGACATTGATATATATTTGCGATGCATTCTATGTATTCAAGCTGTCTGGTACATGTTCTGAGAATGTGTCGAGTGGCTCCCATGTGACTTGGTATAGTTTTTGTGCGGTAAACGCTCCATACAAAAGTGGTATCAAAGTTTCTTCCTACACATTTTGTCTGCTCCACTGCGAAATCTCCTCAAGGTACGTCTGTCTACTTTGAAGGGGTTCTCCTCCTCTCTCCGACGAGAGTTCTGGGACACCTGTGCCCTCTCCCCTGACTCTCAGTCTGAAGAAACGTCTCGACCCGAAGCGTCACCTATTCCTTTTTTCCAGAGATGCTGCCTGACCCGTTGAGTTACCCCAGCTGTTTGTGTCTGCGGTTTAAACCAGCATCTGCAAGTCCTTCCTTCCTACACATCGACCATTTGGCTTTTGTCCCATTGATATTGATCATTTAACATGGTAAACATCTCTGGTCATTCATGAAAAGAAGTATGAAATGTGAAGTCAGGGAGGGAGGATGGGGCGTAGGTGGAAGAAGATGGGGGAAGGGAAAAGGGTTGCTGTTGGTTAGTTGCCTAAAATTGATGTTGTTCGGGTCAAGAACGATCACTCCACTCCTCTGTGAAGGTGGCAAGCGGAGACGACTTCAGTGGGAAGGACTGAAGTTGCCACAACAGAGTGGATGTGGAGAGGACATTTCCACAAGTGGGAGAGTCTAGGACCGGAGGTCACAGCCTCAGAATTAAAGGGCGTTCCTTTGGGAAGAGGATGAGGAGGAATTTATTTACTCATAGGGTGGTGAATCTGTGGATTTAATTGCCACAGACCCCTTTGGAAGCCAAGTCAATGGATATTTTTGAGGCAGAGATAGATATATTCTTGATTAGTACGGGTGTCAGGGGTTATGAGGAGAAGAGGGGAAGATAGATCAGCTGTGATAGAATGGCGGGGTAGACTCGATGGGCCGAATGGCCTAATTCTGCTCCTTTCACTTATGAACAGAGACATGAATGGTTCTTGCTACTGTGAGGATGATTACTGATTTATTGCTAATTAGGTTCAGACCTTAAGCCTGCTGCACTGTGGCCTTGCATTTCCTGCACCAACTGACAATGGCCCAAACCGCGGCTTGCTGTATCTGCCAGATCAAAATGTCTCTTGTCCCAGTTATTCTGGCTCCATTCCGGATGTAGGCCAGAGGGGTCAAAGTTCCGACTGCACTGCACGCTGGCTTAATGTCTGGCTGTTAGAAGGTAATTACCCGACCATCTGATGCATTATTCACACTTCCACGTAAGTTATGGTGTTCAATTCATTGCACGGAAATATTCAGGTTATGGGGTTGATTTATGTGAACACTTACATTTCAATCAATTTGTTGACGGATTAAAACAAGGTGGAGTTTCTCTTTTTTTCTGTCAATCCCCCAATATGAATTGGCCACTCTCCAGTGCACCGTCTTTCACCCGCCTTTCACTCAGGATGTTAAACCCGTGGTCCCATCAGGCGGGTGTTAAAAGATTTAGCTCTTAGGGCGAACGGAAACAAAGGATATGGGGAAGAAACAGGTTCTGATTTTGGATGATCAGCCATGATCATAATGAATGGCAGTGCTGGCTCGAAGGGCTGGATGGCCTACTCCTGCAACACACCTATTTTCTATGCTTCTATGAATCCTTTTAGCATCGATCAGCAAGATGGTTATCCTCAGCATTCTGATCCTCCTTCAACAAGTGGCATGGTGGCGCAGTGGCAGAGTTGTGGCGCTGTACAATGGCAGCCTCGCCAGCAGTCTGTCTCGTCCTTTTTCTTCCTTTGTTGTTTTTAATCTGTTGTTAAATGTATGTTTTAGTGTATCTTTAGTTTTGTATTACGTGGGGGGTGGGGATGAACCTTTTTAATCTCTTTCCTCGACGGAGATGCGACTTTTTCCGTGTCGTATCTCCGTCCGCACTGCGCCCTAGCATCGTGGAGCTGGCGGTCCCTTGGCTGGGGATCGACTTTGGGAGCTCCAACCGCGTGAGTCCTGCGGACTCAACATCGTGGAGCTCACGGTTCCTCAGTTAGGGATCGACTTCGGGAGCTCCAACCGCGGGAGCTTCGACCGCCCCCATCGCGGGAGCTTCGATCGCCCCAACGCGGGAGCTTCGATCGCCGGCTGCGGGAGCTCTGATCGCCCTGACTGCGGATGGATCGACTGCCCCGACCATGGGAGAAAAGGAGGGAAGGAGATAATACGTTATTGCCTTCCATCACAGTGGACTGTGGTGGATGTTTATGTTGATTTTTATGTAGTTGCGTGTCTTGTTGCTTTTTTGGTATGGCTGTATGGCAAATCAAATTCCTTGTATGTTTGTACATACTTGGCTAATAAATTAATTACAATACAATACAATACACAAGGGTCCTAATCACCACTATAATATCTGCCTCCACCACCACCCCAGCCCCTAATGCTGTGGGTCACACTATGTAATCCTGTAAAAGGCATGAACGGGCAATATCAGGTAAGTGTCAAAAATTCTACTTTTGCTTGACTGGCGACATAGTGGCACAGCAGTAGAGTTGCTGCCTTACAGCGCCAGCGACCCAGGTTTGATCCTGACTACGGTGCTGTCTGGATAGAGTTTGTACGTTCTCCCCCATGACCTGCATGGGTTTTCCCCGAGATCTTTGGTTTCCTCCCACACACTAAAGACGCACAGGTTAATTGGCTTGGTATAAATGTAAAATGTTCCCTAGTCTGTTAAGTTTATTGTCACGTGTACGGAGTACAGTGAAAAGCTTTTGTTGCGTGCTAACCAGTCAGCAAAAAGACAATACATGATTACAATTGATCCATTTACAGTGTACAGATACATGATAAGGGAATAACATTTAATGCAAGGTATAGCCAGCAACGTCCGATCAAAGATAGTCCGAGGGTCACCAAAGAGGTAGATAGTACTGCTCTCTGGCTGTGGTAGGAAGATTCAGTAGCCTGATAACAGCTGGGAAGAAACGGTCCCTGAATCTAGAGGTGTGCGTTTTCACACTTCTATACCTTTTGCCTGATGGGAGAGGGGAGAAGAGGGAGTGGCCAGGGTGCGACTCGTCCTTGATTATGCTGCTGGCCTTGCCGAGGCAGTGTGAGGAATACATGGAGTCAATGGAAGGGAGGTTGGTTTGTGTGATGGTCTGTGCTGCGTCCACAATTCACTGCAATTTTTTGCGGTCTTGGACGGAGCTGTTCCCAAACCGAGCTGCGATGCATCCCGATAAAATGCTTTCTATGGGGCATCTGTAGAGGTTGGTGAGAGTTGTTGGGGACATGCTGAACTTCCTAAGTCTTCTGAGGAAGTAGAGGCGTTGGTCTGCTCTCTTGGTCGTTGCTTTGATATGGGTGGTCCAGGAGAAGTTGTTGGTGATATTGACTACTAGGAATTTGACATTTTCAACTATTTCTACTTCAGCACCATCAGTGCAAACTGGGGTCTGTGTACCATTTTGCTTCCTGAAATCGATCACTATCCCCTTTGTCTTGCTGATATTGAGAGAAAGGTTGTTGTCTCAACACCAGGACACGAGGTTCTCAATCTCCTTCTCTTCGTTAATTGATATCCGGCCCACACTGGTGGTGTCGTCTGCGAATTTGAAAATTGAATTAGATGTGTACATGTCTGCACAGTCGTGGATGTACAAGGAGTAAAGTTAATGTTAGTGCGCGGGGATCGCTGGTCGGTGCAGACTCGGTGGGCCGAAGGGCCTGTTTCTGCGCTGTATCTCTAAACTAAACTAGACTGTCTTAGACTAATAAATGCCTCTTTCTCACATTGAATAATCACTGCCTTATCTCTGCTTTCAGGAGATATCCCAGCAGTTATCTGGAGCTTTGCATCAGCGTGCAATTTTGTCAGGAACCAATATCCGGGAGATGTGACCTGACTTGGTTAACCTGAACCTTATACTTGAGAGAAAAAAACATCTTTGATCTTTGCCAGAACAGCAGTGAGGATTTCTTCACTGTCAGAGGTGCCATTCTTTCAGAACATAAAACACAGGTTCAGAACATAAAACACAGCGCAGGAACAGGCCCTTCGGCCCACGATGTCTGTTCCAAACACGATGCCAGGTTAAGTTGATCTTCTTAGTTTAGTTTAGTTTAGAGATACAGCGCGGAAACAGGCCCTTCGGCCCAACGAGTCCGCGCCGACCAGCGATTCCCGCACATTAACACTGCCCTAACAGACACTAGGGACAATTTTGCATTTACACTAAGCCAATTAACCTACTTACCTGTATGTCTTTGGAGTGTGGGAGGAAACCGAAGATGTCGGAGAAAACCCACGCAGGTCACGGGGAGAACGTACAAACTCCGTACAGACGGCACTCGCTGTCAGGATCAAATCCAGGTGGTCTCTGGCGCTGCAAGCGCTGTAAGGCAGCAACTCGACTGCTGCACCACCGTGCCTCCCTATGCCTACACGTGATCCATATCCCTCCATTCCTTGCAAAACAATGTACCTATCTAAAAATCGCTCAAATGCCCGCATCACTTTTTCGCTCAGAGAGTGGTGGATATATGGACTGAGCTGCCAGAGGAGGTAGTTGAGGCAGGTGCTGCCTCATTTCACAGCATTTAAAAGAGTAGGAAGGAACGGCAGATGCTGGTTTACACCAAAGATAGACACAAAATGCCGGCGTAACCCAGCGGGACAGGAAGCATCTCTGGAGAGAAGGAATGGGTGTCATTTTGGGTCGAGAGGAAGGGTCTCAACCCGAAACGTCCCCCATTCCTTCCCTCCAGCGATACTGCCTGTCCCGCTGAGTTACTCCGGCATTTTGGGTCTATCTTCAGCATTTAGAAGAGACTTGGACAGTTACATAGATAGGAAAGGTTTAGAGGGACATGGATCAAATGCAGGAATATGGGACTAGTTTAAATGGGGCATCTTGGTTGGCATGTCGATTTGGGCCGAAGGGCCTCTTTCCGTGCTGTATGACATCGCTCATCATATCTGCCTCCACCTCTACTCAGAGTTGCTGCCTTACAGCGCCAGAGACCCGCGTCGGATCCCGACTACGGGTGCTTGCCCGTGCGGAGTTTGTACGTTCTCCCCGTGGCCTGCGTGGGTTTTCTCCGAGATCTTCCGTTTTCTCCCACACTCGAAAGACGTCCACGTTTGTAGGTTAATTGGCATCGTGTAAATGCAAATTGTCACTAGTGTGTGTGTAGGATAGTGTTAATGTGCGGGGATCGCTGGTCGGCGCGGACTTGGTGGGCTGAAGAGCCTGTTTCTACGCTTTATCTCTAAGCTAAACTAAACTAAAGAGCATGAGAGTTCTCCTGAAGTGATATTCATCTATGCCTGTGAATCCTCCATGGCTGCTATGGTCTCTGTCCCTGTACCTCGTCCAACACTAAGGTCCCTCCAGTTCTCTGCAACCCCCCCCCAAGCCTGACCTATTATACATCTCTAAATGCAATCACTCCATCATTGAGGCATAGATAGGGTAGACAGTCAAAGCCTTTTCCCCAGGATGGAAATCAAGGGCATAGATTTAAGGTGAGAGGGAGAAAGCGTAAAGGAGATGTGTGGAGCTGGTTTTTCACACCGAGAGTGGTGGGTGCTTGAAATGTGTGGCGGTGGAGGCGGATACGATAGTGGCAATTTAAGCGGTATTTTTAAAGCGGAGATTGACAGATTCTTGATTAGTAAGAGTGTCAAAAGTTATGGGGAGAAGGCAGGAGAATGGGGTTGAGAGGTCAGCCATGATTGAATGGCAGAGTAAACTCGATGGGCCGAATGGCCTAACTCTGCTCCTGTAACATGACCTTAAGAGACTTTTGGAAAGGCAGATTGATAAGCAGGGAATAGAAAGGTATGGATTATGTGCAGGCATTTAAGAAATTAGTTTAACGGCATCATGTTCGGCACAGACATTGTGGGCGGAAAGACCTGACCCTGTGCTGTACTCTTCTGTGATGACTGAGCCTTAAGCTTCCTCGGCCCTGTGCTCTGAAATCCCCTGTAACTCATTGCATCTGTATCTTTCCTCCTTATTTACTTTACTAAATCTGAAGAAGGGTCTTGACCCGAAACACCACCCATTCATTCTATCCAGAGGTGCTGCCTGTACCACTGAGTTATTCCACCATTTTGTGTCCATCTATGTACTAAAACGTTTGTTTGTTCCTGAACTACAGCCAAAACGGTACACGATAGCGGGACAATCTTAGGCCCACCTTACTCACCGTCGTCCCTTTCGTGCTAATGGAAGAAGTTTCAATGAAATCGGTGTATTCACACTTAAAGTTTAAATCTATCTCCCAGGGAGGGATGGGGGGGAGGGGGAGAGGGGGAGGGAGGGGGGAGGGGGAGAGGGGGAGGGAGGGGGGTGGAGAGGGTGATGCACCAATGCAGGAGAGGTTTGGGCCCAACAGGTCCACTTGGTCTGGCCTTTTACTAAATCTTTGTTGGTCTATCCCATGTATGTTTTATTTGATTGCTGTGGAAAAACCTTGGGATGTTCTGCTGCGTAAAAGGCTTCTTTAGACTTTAGATTACCTTTAGACTTTAGAGACACAGCATGGAAATAGTGTTGGAAGGAACTGCAGATGCAGGTTTAAACCCAAGATTGACACAAAATGCTGGAGTAACTCAGCGGGACAGGCAGCATCTCTGGATAGAAGGAATGGGTGACGTTTCGGGTGGAGACCTTTGCACAGTCTGAAGAAGGGTCTTGACTCAAAACGTCACCCGTTCCTTCTATCCAGAGATGCTACCTATCCCGCTGAGTTACTCCAGCATTTTGTGTCTATCTTCAGCATGGAAATAGGCCCTTTGAGTACACTGAGTCCGCGCCGACCAGCACAGTAGCCCTATCCTACACACGAGGGACGAATTGTAAATTTTACCAAAGCCAGTCAACCTGCAAACCTGTGTACATCTTTGCGCCCAGAGAAAACCGATGCGGTCACGGGGAGAACGTACAAACACCATACAGACAGCGCCCGAGGTCAGGATCGAACCCGGGTCTCTGGCGCTGTGAGGCAGCAACTCTACCTCTGCATCACAGTGCCGCCCCTCCCTATTCCTCAGTGCTCCTAGATCTTTCCTTCTCTACTCCTTTAAACTTATGTTCTTGACAAAGCCTTTGTTGGTCTAACCCATTTATCACACTTAGAAGCTAAGAGTCAAAATGTATTTGATTACTGTGAAAAACCTTGAGCTGTATGCTCTGTGTTAAAGGCATCATATTATATAAATTATTATTGTCGGTGATGTCAGCCTGGCCGACATTTATTTCCTCAGCCAATTTCACTAAACCAGATGATTTGCTTGTTCGTCTCTCTCACTGGTGTCTGGTTGTGTACAAAATGACCGCCCTCATCCCCACATGATCACAGATCATCGCACTTCATACGTACAGTCGCCTTGCATTTTACGCGGGGGCCACATTCTTGAAAAGTAGTGCGCAATTCAAAAACGTGTAAAATTAAACATGCCAGGTGTCATTTTCGATCCTGGACAGAGTTTTGTACGTTCTCCCCATGACCGCGTGGGCTTTCTTCCGCATACCAAAGACATGCAAGTTTGTAGGTTAATTGGCTTCTGTAGGATGTCACTAGTGTGTAATATACAACGAGTGTTTGGGAGATCCATGGTCGGCGCGGACTCAAAGGGCCTGTTTCCGCACAGTATCGATAAATAATAATAATAATAATAATAATAATAATAATAATAATGATAATGATAATAATAATAATAATAATAATAATAATATATTCCTTTATTCATCCCACACCAGGGAAATTTACAGTGTTACAGCAGCAAAGTGGATAGCAAGAGATCAAGAGATCATTTATTATAAATAAGAGATACATAAACTGTCATCAGTTTTCTGTGTGTTCTTAGCTGTTATTGTTGACTCGTCTGCTGGGAGCAGTGCTGGTTGTGCAGTCTCACAGCAGCGGGCTGGAAGGACCTCCTATATCTCTCCTTCACGTACTTGTGGTGAAGGAGTCTGTCACTGAAGGAGCTACTCAGTGCAGTGACAGTGTCCTGCATGGGGTGGGAGTCGTTGTCCAGCAGCGATGTTATCTTTGCCATCATCCTCCTCTCTCCCACCACCTGCACTGAGTCGAGGGGGCAACCCAGGACAGAGCTGAGGGGGCAACCCAGGACAGAGCTGGCCTTCCTGACCAGCTTGTCGAGTCTCTTCCCTTCCGACGCTGAGATGCTGCTGCTCCAGCAGACCACTCCGTAGAAAATGGCTGATGCAACCACCGTGTTGTAGAAGGTCCTTAGGAGTGCCCCCTGCGCTCCAAAGGACCTGAGTCTCCTTAGCAGATAAAGTCTGCTCTGGCCCTTTCTGGTATAGCGCATCGGTGTTTTCAGTCGAGGGAGGGAGGGAGGGAGGGAGGGAGGGAGGGAGGGAGGGAGGGAGGGAGGGAGGGAGGGAGGGAGGGAGGGAGGGAGGGAGGGAGGGAGGGAGGGAGGGAGGGAGGGAGGGAGGGAGGGAGGGAGGGAGGGAGGGAGGGAGGGAGGGAGGGAGGGAGGGAGGGAGGGAGGGAGGGAGGGAGGGAGGGAGGGAGGGAGGGAGGGAGGGAGGGAGGGAGGGAGGGAGGGAGGGAGGGAGGGAGGGAGGGAGGGAGGGAGGGAGGGAGGGAGGGAGGGAGGGAGGGAGGGAGGGAGGGAGGGAGGGAGGGAGGGAGGGAGGGAGGGAGGGAGGGAGGGAGGGAGGGAGGGAGGGAGGGAGGGAGGGAGGGAGGGAGGGAGGGAGGGAGGGAGGGAGGGAGGGAGGGAGGGAGGGAGGGAGGGAGGGAGGGAGGGAGGGAGGGAGGGAGGGAGGGAGGGAGGGAGGGAGGGAGGGAGGGAGGGAGGGAGGGAGGGAGGGAGGGAGGGAGGGAGGGAGGGAGGGAGGGAGGGAGGGAGGGAGGGAGGGAGGGAGGGAGGGAGGGAGGGAGGGAGGGAGGGAGGGAGGGAGGGAGGGAGGGAGGGAGGGAGGGAGGGAGGGAGGGAGGGAGGGAGGGAGGGAGGGAGGGAGGGAGGGAGGGAGGGAGGGAGGGAGGGAGGGAGGGAGGGAGGGAGGGAGGGAGGGAGGGAGGGAGGGAGGGAGGGAGGGAGGGAGGGAGGGAGGGAGGGAGGGAGGGAGGGAGGGAGGGAGGGAGGGAGGGAGGGAGGGAGGGAGGGAGGGAGGGAGGGAGGGAGGGAGGGAGGGAGGGAGGGAGGGAGGGAGGGAGGGAGGGAGGGAGGGAGGGAGGGAGGGAGGGAGGGAGGGAGGGAGGGAGGGAGGGAGGGAGGGAGGGAGGGAGGGAGGGAGGGAGGGAGGGAGGGAGGGAGGGAGGGAGGGAGGGAGGGAGGGGAGGGAGGGAGGGAGGGAGGGAGGGAGGGAGGGAGGGAGGGAGGGAGGGAGGGAGGGAGGGAGGGAGGGAGGGAGGGAGGGAGGGAGGGATATTAATTAAGAAAGATGAGCCAAACCAGCACTAAAACGGTCTCGACCTGAAACGTCAGACCATGCCTTCTCTCTGGAGATGCTGTCTGTCCCACACTAAACTAAATCAGGATAGACACAAAATGCTGGAGTAACTGAGCAGGACAGGCAGCATCTCTGCAGGGAAGGGAATGCGGTGACGTTTCGGGTCGAAACCCTTGTTTCAAAACATCCCAGCCACGGGAAAGGTCTGGTGTATCAAGTTCTGTCAGAACGTTATGTTTCACACAGTGGTGCAACTGGTAGAGTTGCTGCCTCACTGCGCCAGAGACCAGGGGGGGTCGATCCTGATGATCTCGGGTGCTCTCTGTGTATGGAGTTTGCACGCTCTCCCTGTGACCGTGTGGGCGGGGATCCTCCGGGTGCTCCGGTCTCATCCAACACTTCCCAAGATGTGCAGGATTGTAAGTTAAATGGTCCTCTGTAAATGGTCTCCGAGTGTGCGGGGAGTGGATAACATGTTCCCAATGTTGGGGGAGTCCAAAACAAGGGGCCACAGTTTAAGAATAAAGGGTAGGCCATTTAGAACTGAGATGAGGAAAAACCTTCTCAGTCAGAGAGTTGTGAATCTGTGGAATTCTCTGCCTCAGAAGGCAGTGGAGGCCAATTCTCTGAATGCATTCAAGAGAGAGCTAGATAGAGCTCTTCAGGATGGCGGAGTCAGGGGGTATGGGGAGAAGGCAGGAACGGGGTACTGATTGAGAATGATCAGCCATGATCACATTGAATGGCGGTGCTGGCTCGTAGGGCCGAATGGCCTCCTCCTGCACCTATTGTCTATTGTCTATTGATAAGAAAGTGGGGATCACAAATCAGTCTGAAGAAGTAGTCCTTACCCCAAACGTCGCCTTTCCCAGCAGCGGGGCCGTGATGAACGGGGACCGGGGGGGGGGGGGGGTGTGCGTTGGCAGGTCTCGCTCACCACCGCGAAGAGAGGGACCCGGGGGGGGGGGGGGCGCTGGTTAAAGGGGAGGGGGGAGGCTCGGAAGCCACCGAGCTTGGCCCCAAATACCGGAGACTCAAGGAGGAGAGAGCTACTAGTGAGGAGTGGGTTGGTAGAAGAGGGACCGGGTTAGTGCCTCCAACACCTTCAGGGACACAGCCAGGGGCGGTCGGGCCAGGAGAGGGGCGTGGGGCGGTGGAGGAGCGCCGTGCAGCTGCCCGGGGCTTGCCTGGATCGCTCCACTACATCCTGCATGGACTTTGGACTTTTGCTTTTGTTGTGCGCTGCCAAAATACGGTGAGTTGTGCATGTGTGTGAGCTGTGCAATAAAAGAATTTCACTCTGCAGGGCACACGACAACAAGGAGCCATTGAACCAGATCCTGGTTGAACCATTGAACCATGTTCTCTTGAGACGCCACCTCACCCGACGGGTTCCTCCAGCACTCCCTGCCCTTTTTGTGTAAACCAGCATCTGCAGTTCCTTGTTTCTACACATTATTCCAAGTCAAGTCAATTTTATTTGTATAGCACATTTAAAAACAACCCACGTTGACCAAAGTGCTGTACATCAGTTCAGGTACTAAGAACGAACATATATATAAAATGGCACACAAACATAACAGCACATACATAAACAGTTCACAGAGGGCCTCAAACGCCAGGGAGTAGAAATAGGTTTTGAGCCTGGACTTAAAGGAGTCGATGGAGGGGGCAGTTCTGATGGGGAGAGGGATGCAGTTCCACAGTCTAGGAGCTGCAACCGCAAAAGAGCGGTCACCCCTGAGCTTAAGCCTAGACCGCGGGAATTCCAGAAATTATTGTTCTTTTAATTCTTTACAGTGCATCAACCTCTCGGAAAATGTTCACAAATCCCGGAATAATAAAACGACTCTCTGCAGAGCACAGAGGAGAGAGAGAGAGAGAGGCTGATCTGATGATTGCGGATGGGGATTGCGTGAGTCACGAGTGTTACACTGAGACTAATTACATGGTAAACAGGGAGGAATTTAATGGAGGGGGTGATTTTACCGATGGAGGTTCACTCCTTTAATTACGGAAGCTTTTGTGAGCATTATAGTAAGATTTTCTTTTGACAGCCGCAATGTGGATAGTCATTATCCGTGAACATACCGCCGAACACACACTTTACATCAGCTGCTGAACGAGTTTCAAGGTAGCGTGAACCTGCACCCAGGCTCGGCATGTAAATCTCCAGTGACTCTAATGAAACTGGAAGGCAGTGTGCTGACTCACTTGCATCAACCCATCGCAACCAAACAACAAGTTTGTTTGTTCATTCCCCCATGGTGTTTTATCAAGCTTTTCGGAGAAGGGCAGTCCGTGACTCAAGCCCTGCACTGTTAAGTAAGCCATAATGAAGGAAAATACAATACAATACAATTTCCATACATCTTTATTGTCATTGTACAGGGGTACAACGAGATTGGGAATGCGCCTCCCATACGATGCAATAAATGAATTAGCTAGTCTGTATTAATTTAAACAACCCAATGAAACAAATTGTAACAGTTTGTACCTTGTATCACACCCTTCACGGCCACGGTTCGCCCGAAAACCCTTCGCAACTGATGTGAGAAGACAGCCATTTCCCCTCCATCCATCAATCTGAAGGAGGATCCCGACTCGAAACATTGTCCGTTCATTTACCTCCGCAGATAGATGGAGTTGTTGCCTTACAGCGCCAGGGTCCCGGGTTCGATCCTGATGTCTTCCCTGCGACCGTGTGGGGTTTCTCCGGGTGCTCCAGTTTCCTCCCACATTCCAAAGATGTACAGGTTTGTAGGTTAATTGGCTTTGGTAAAATTGTAAATTGTCCCTCGTGGGTAAGAATAGTATTAGTTTACGGGGATCGCTGGTCGGTGCCAACTCGGAGGGTCGAGAGGCCTGTTTCTGCGCTGTATCTCTAAACTAAAATCTAAAATCAACTACGATGCTGCCTGACCTGCTGAGTTCTTCCAGCACTTTGTGTTTTATTTAGGTTTAGAGATACATTATAGAGACAGGCCCTTTGGCCCATGAAGTCCACAATGACCAATTAACCTACAATTGGCAAATTAACCTACAATTGGTTAATTAACCTACAATTGGCCAATTAACCTACAAACCAACACGTCTTTGGGATGTAGGAGGAAACCGGAGCATCCGGAGGAAACCCACACAGTCACATACAGTCACATACACTCCATACAGGCAGCACCTGTGGTCAGGATCGAACTTGGGTTTCTGAAGCTGTGAACCAGCGGCTCCACCAGCTGTTCTACTGACACAATGGTTAACACTTACGTTAATTACATTCGGCTTCAAGTCAAAATGCCTCAAAGTTCTTGTTACACAATGAGTTATGGGACGATCTGTCATTTCTTGTATGTAAGCTTGCAACAGGGTATTGAAATGTGGAAGTCAGCCTAATTTAACAGGAACAATAATAACATTATGAATAGGCCTCCGGGATTTCATGGAAGCACCATCAGAAGAAAGAATTGATCCCAAGCCAAAGATATGACACGTTGAAACTTCAGGAAGATTAATTTAAGGAGTGCCTTGAAGGAAAATAATAAAGGTATTCCAGAATTCAGGATTTGGACATCGGGCACGGAGATGGAGTCTCAACACCGAGATGAGGAAAAACTTTTTCAGTCAGAGAGTTGTGAATCTGTGGAATTCTCTGCCTAAGAAGGCAGTGGAGGCCAATTCTCTGAATGCATTCAATAGAGCTCTTAAGGATAGCGGAGTCAGGGGGTATGGGGAGAAGGCAGGAACGGGGTATTGATTGAGAATGATCAGCCATGATCACATTGAATGGCGGTGCTGGCTCGAAGGGCCGAATGGCCTCCTCCTGCACATAGTCTATTGTCTATGAGGTCTCAACACCCTCGCCACGGCGGCGCAGCGGTAGAGTTGCTGCCTTACAGCGCTTGCAGCGCCAGAGACCCGGGTTAGATCCCGATTACGGGTGCTGTCTGTACGGAGTTTGTACATTCTCCCCGTGACCTGCGTGCGTTTTCTCTGAGATCTTCCGTTTCCTCCCACACTCTAAAGATGTACAGGTGTGTATGTAGGTTACTTGACTTGGTGTATGTGTAAATTGTCCCCAGTGTGTGTAGGATGGTGTTAATGTGTGGATCTCTGGTCGGTGCGGACTCGGTGGGCCGAAGGGCCTGTTTCCACTGTAAACAAAGCATCTTGGTCGGCATGGTCGAGTTGGGCTGAAGGGCCTGTTTGTGCCCTCTGTGACTTTATAACACATAAAGTGCATCCAGAACCTAAATGGATGGAGAAAATCAAGAGCAGCATCAGACTTTCCCCGCTGTTTGAGAACAGTAGTTTTGTTTAGTTTAGCTTAGATTAGTGTATGGTCGCTGTGTACCGTGAAACAGTGAAAGTTTTTTTTTGTTGTTGTGCGCTTGACTCTGGTCAGCGTAAAGACTGTACAGGATTAAATCGAGCCACCCACAGCGTACAGATACAGGATAAGGCAATAAAGTTTAGTGCAAGATCAAGTCCCTTAAAGTCTGATGAAAGGTAGTCCGGGGGTAGTCCGGGGGTCCGGGGTAGATGGGAGGTCAGGACCATTTGCTTCCCCAAAGCTGTGATCGGTCAATTGATTGAAAGATGCAGCATGGACACAAGCCCTTCGCCACGCCGTGTCCACGCCCACCTGTTCACACTAGTTCTATGTTATTCCACTTTCACATCCACCCCTACACACATTGGGGCTGCACGGCGGTAGGGTTGCTGCCTTACAGCACCGTAGACCAGGTTCGATCCTCACTACGGGTGCTGTCTGTACAGAGTTTGCACGTTCTCCCCGTAAATGCATGGGTTTTCTCCAGGTGCTTTGGTTTCCTCCCACACTCCAAAGACATCGAGGTTTGTAGGTAAATTGACTTTGATAGGGCAAATGTTCTCATTTTTCCCGTGTGTGTAGGATAGTGCTAATGTGCGGGGATCGGTGGAAAGCGCGGACTTGGTGGGCCGAAGGGCCTGTTTCCGCACTGTATCTCTAAACTAAACTAATCTGGGGGCAATTTTACAGATGCCAATTAACCTACAAACCCGCACGTCTTTGGGATGTGGGAGAAAGCCGGAGGAAACCCACATCGTCACAGGCAGACTCCACACAGACAGCAGTCGAGGTCAGGATCGAACCTGGGTCTCTCAGGCAGCACCTCTACCAAATTCATCGCTGTGCTGCCTTGTTAGTTTCTGAAACCACCACAAACACGATGGCATCTTACTACCACAATTCCATATGGTCCAGTGTGTGTTTCCCGTAACTCACGGAAGGTGAATTTTGACCCCATTTAGTTTAGTTTGGTTTACTGTAGGTTAGAGATACAGCACGGAAACAAGCCCTTCGGCCCACCAAGTCCTCACCGACCAGCGATCCCCGGTCATTAACACTGCGCTGCGCACACTCGAGACAATTTTACACTTTACACCAAGCCAATTAACCTACAAACCTGTACGTCTTTGGAGTGTGAGAGGAAACCAAAGATCTCGGAGAAAACCCCCGCAAATCATGGGGAGAACGGACAAACTCCGTACAGACAGCACCCGTAATCAGGATGGAACCTGGGTCTCTGGCGCTGTGAGGCCGTAGCTCTACCCGCTGCGCCGCCGTGGCACATTTACAACCGTATGCTATTTAGAACACTTGCTGAATTCTTAAAATTTATGGTCTATACTTAGTATCTTAATATTTCAGCTTGTAATTTATTGGCATCGTTGACTCCATGCATCGAGACCCTGTTCTCTGCAGTTAAGTACCTTTTTAGTCTTGCAATGTTTTTTGATTCATCTTTGACAATTATTGCAATTATACCAGGCTCTTAAATCTGCTGTAATTTTGCTTCAGAACTGCAAAATAATTCCCTTATTATAATTGCCTGTGAAGCACATGATGCTCTTGGTTCAGTCGGAGTAAATATCACAGCAGCATTGATTTATATAACTTAAGGAAGGCAGGAATAGGGAAAAGACATTCATCACATCCATCTCACCCTGTCTTCGGGGGAGATGGCTGGGGAGGGGTGGTACATACCTCGACCCTGCAGGAGTCCCAGTTCTATGGAAATAGTGTCTTAATCAGGAACACACTGCCTGAATGAAGTGAAAACTAGTTCAATTTTTAGAAAAGAGACATTTCGGTATCATAAGACCATAGGACATGGGAGTAGACTTAGGCCATTCGGCCCATCGAGTCTGCTCCTCCGTTCGATCATGGCTGATCTATTATTCCCTCTCAACCCCATTCTCCTGCCTTCTCCAAATAACCTTTGGCACTCTTACTAACCAAGAACCTATCAATCTCCGTTTTTAAAATACCCAATGACTTGGCTTCCGCAGCCGTCTGTGGCAATAAACTCCACAGAATCACCACCTTCTGGCGAATTAACTTCCTCCCCGCCTCCATCCTAAAAGTGCGTCTTTTTATTCTGAGGCTGTGGCCTCTGGTTCTGGGCTCTCCCAATACTGGGAATATCCTCTCCACATCCACGCTATCTCGGCCTTTCATTGAAAAACTAGAAAAAGACAAAAAGCAAACCTGGTCCAATTCCTAGGGCAGCACGATGGCGCAGCAGTAGAGTTGCTTCCTTACATCGCCAGAGACGCAGGTTCAATCCTGACTCCAGATGCTGTCTGTATGGAGTTGTACGTGCTCTCCGTGACCTGCGTGGGTTTTCTCTAGGTTTCTCCATGGGTTTCCTCTCACATTCCAAAGACGTGCACGTTTGTAGGTTAATTGGCTTCTGTAAATTGCCCTTGGTGTGTAGGATGGCGTGAGTGTACAGGGTGATCGCTGATCGGCATGGACTCGGTGGCCACGAAGGGTCCGTTTCCACTCTGTATCTCTAAAGGAAAGTCGAAAGTCCAAAGACAGCAGAGGGGAACAAACTGAGTAGTTCTTGCACTGTGCATTAATTAGATGGGGCATCGAGTATAAGAGTCAGGAAGTTATGTTGCAACATTATAGGACTTTGGTTAGGCTGCATTTGAAGTGTTGTGTGGTGTTCTGGTTGCCCCATTACAGGAAGAATGTGGGGGCTTTGGAGACGGTGCAGAAGAGGTCTACCAGAAAGATGCCCGGATTAGAATGAATTAGCTATGGGGAAACGTTCGACAGACTTGCAATGCCGGAGGTTGCATGAGTACCTGATAGAAGCATATAAAATTATGAGAGGCACAGATAGGGTGGACAGTCAGAACCTTTTTTTCCCCCATGGTGAAAATCTCATCGTTTTCAGCAAGAGGGGCAAAGTTTGGAGGAGATGTGCGGGGCATGGTTTTTTTTACAGAAAGGGTGGTAAGTGTTTGGAATGTGCTGCAGGGAGTGATGGCGGAGGCAGGTATGATAGTAACAGTAAAGGGACTTTTGGATAGACGCAAGGAAGTAGAGGGATATGGATTATGTGCAGGCAGCTAAAAGGTGGGCATCACGTGGAGCACAGACATTGTGGGCTGAAGAACCTGTTCCTGCGCTGTACTATAATATGTTCTCTTGATGCAAGTAAGACTTCCATTGTTCCATTGCGGGACATCTATAATTTTTTTTAGATTTAGATTTAGAGATACAGCGCAGAAACAGGCCCTTCGGCCCACCGGGTCCGCGCCGCCCAGCGATTCCCGCACACTAACACTATCCTACACCCACTAGGGACAATTTTTACATTTGCCCAGCCAATTAACCTACATACCTGTACGTCTTTGGAGTGTGGGAGGAAACCGAAGATCTCGAATAAAACCCACGCAGGTCACGGGGAGAACGTACAAACTCCGTACAGACGGCGCCCGTAGTCAGGATCGAACCTGAGTCTCCGGCGCTGCAATCGCTGTAAGGCAGCAACTCTACCGCTGCACCACCGTGTCGCCCTAATAATACTAAACCTCTCGTTTGTTATCTTGTTTATGACTGAACTTCAGCCAAAACGGTACACGATAGCGCGACAATTTTAGGCCCACCTTACTCACCATTGTCACTTCAGTGATAATGCAAGTAGTTTTATTGAAATCGGTGTTATATTTTTAAAGATATTCACATTTTAAAGTTTAAAAGGAGGGGAGGGGGAGGGGAGGAGGGAAGGGGGGAGTGGGGGAGAAGGGAGAGGGGAGGGGGGAGTTGAGGAGAGAGGGGAGGGGGGAGGGGAGGGGGGAGGGGGGGAGGACAGGGTGCTGCACCAATGCAGGAGAGGTTTGGGCCCAACGGGTCCACTTTGTCTAGTGTGACAATAAAACACCCTTGAGTCAGAAGAAGGATCTTGACCCGAAACGACACCCATTCCTTCTCTCCAGAGATGCTGCCTGTCCCACTGAGTTACCCCAGCCTTTTTGTGTCTGTCTTCGGTTTAAACCAGCATCTGCAGTTCCTCCCTACACGTCTCGACTCACTCCCTATGAGTTCTATGAGCCAGAACGGGAACAGTGGGCCAAATGGCCTCCTTTTTTTTTTTTTATGAACTTCGGCGAATCTCTTTTGCAATCCTGTGGTCTATCTAGGATGAGTAGTCTTCTGCAGTAGTCTAGTAATCCAAAGGTGCGGACCAAAAATCTGGAGAGCTGCATTCGTGCCCCACGATACATTAAATCTAACTCATTAAATTAAAATCTGGCACTGGATCGTTGCAAAAGGGAAAGATATGTGCTGCCTTGGGAAAGCAATCTCCTGTCAGCACCCAGCCCAGTCTACACGTCACTCCAGACCCACGGTGATGTGGCTGGCTGTATGAAAGGGCTGCGCTAGGCACGCGATTCAAAGGCAGCGAAAGGTCAAGGCGGCCTTGTCAGCTAGACTAACCTTCCATGAATAAATTATTTAAAGTTACACGCCGATGCTGATTAGAAATCCGTTTCAACTTGCAGGGGCTCTGCTGCTCTCTCAGGCAGACTCGCGTGAGAACGGGGGTCTCCAACCCACGTCAATGACCCTCCTCGTGGAGCCCGTCCTGAGCTGACTGTTGGTTAGAGGCGTGGCACTGAACTCCTCATCCATCATCTGCACTTGTTCCTCTTCCATCCGTCCGTCAGTGGTGACAGCTTTGATTTCACACACACACACACACCTCTAACCCGTCTGTCTTGTGCTGTCAGAGATATTTCCTCTGCCCTCTACTAGACTATAAACACAGGGATGTGATGCGGCAGGCGGCACGGTAGCGCAGCGGTAGAGTTGCTGCTTTACAGCGAATGCAGCGCCGGAGACTCAGGTTCGATCCTGACTACGGGTGCTGCACTGTAAGGAGTTTGTACGTTCTCCCCGTGACCTGCGTGGGTTTTCTCCGAGATCTTCGGTTTCCTCCCACACTCCAAAGACGTACAGGTATGTAGGTTAATTGGCTGGGCAAATGTAAAAAAAAAAAAAATTGTCCCTAGTGGGTGTAGGATAGTGTTAATGTACGGGGATCACTGGGCGGCACGGACTTGGTGGGCCGAAAAGGCCTGTTTCCGGCTGTATATATATGATATGATATATGATATATGATATGCTCAGACCGCATTGGGGGTATTGTGTGCAGGTTTGGGCCCCGTATCTGAGGAAAGATGTGCTGGCATCTTTTGGCATCAAAGATGAGAGGGGGCAGAGGAGGTTTACGAGAATGATCCCGGGGATGACCGGGTTAACATATGATGAGCCTTTGACGGTACTTGATGGAGTTTAGAGGATGAGGGGGCACCTCATTGAAACTTACCGAATAGTGAGAGGCTTGGACAGATTTGATATCGAGAGGATGTTTCCTCTCATGGGTGAGTCTAGAACCAGAGGCCATAGCCTCAGAATAAAAGGCTTTTATCCGTAAAGGTTTTTATTACGTACTTTTAGAAAGGAGATGAGGAGGAATGTCTTTAGTAGGAGGGTGGTGAATCTGTGGAATTCATTGCCACAGATGGTCATGGAGGTCATCGGGTGTTTTTAAAGTGGAGATTGACAAGTTCTCGATAAGTAAGGGTGTCAAATATCACGGGGAGAAGGCAGGAGAATGGGGTTGAGAGGGAGAGATTGAATGGCAGTGGGATGAATGGCCTAATTCTGCTGCTATAACCTATGAACATCCCTGCCTCCCCGAGCTTTTCTCCTTGAGTTTGGCTTGATTGTATTCATGTATAGTATTATTTGATTGCATAGCACGCAAACAAAGATTTTCACTACCTTGGTGCACGTGCCAATAATAATAATAAACCTACTGAATCAAAAGTTAATAAAATAAACCATCTCTGCAACTCATTTTCTTTACTTCCAGTTCTAACCAAAATGCAAACAATTTCTCTCTCTACAGATGCCGCCTGACTACCTGAGCATTTCCATTGCTTTCTGTGTCATTTTTGATTTTATATTTAGGTCAGGTTTATTATTATCGTCACGTGTACTGAGGTACAGTGAAACACTTTGTTTTGCTTGCTATCCAAATGGAACAGATAATGCTGTACAGAAATACAATCAAGTCAAACTCCAGTACAATAGGTAGAGCAAAGGGGAAGATTCAGAGTGCAGAATATAGTTCTCAGCATTGTAGTGCGTCAGTTCCAGAGACAAAGTCCAATGTCCTCAATTGGGTAGAGGTGAATCGGACAGTATCCTAACTTATGGAAGGATCGTTCAGAAGCCTGATAACAGAGGGGAAGAAGCTGTCCCTGACTCTGGTGGTGTGCACTTTCAAGCTTCTATGTCTTCTGACCCAAAACGTCACCTATCCATGTTCTTCAGAGGTGCGGCCTGACCTGCTGAGTTACTCCAGCACTTTGTGTCTTTCCATGGTAAACCAGCATCTGGGTTAGACAATAGACAATAGACAATAGACAATAGGTGCAGGAGTAGGCCATTCAGCCCTTCGAGCCAGCACCGCCATTCAATGCGATCATGGCTGATCACTCTCAATCAGTACCCCGTTCCTGCCTTCTCCCCATACCCCCTCACTCCGCTATCCTTAAGAGCTCTATCCAGCTCTCTCTTGAAAGCATCCAACGAACTGGCCTCCACTGCCTTCTGAGGCAGAGAATTCCACACCTTCACCACCCTCTGACTGAAAAAGTTCTTCCTCATCTCCGTTCTAAATGGCCTACCCCTTATTCTCAAACTGTGGCCCCTTGTTCTGGACTCCCCCAACATTGGGAACATGTTATCTGCCTCTAATGTGTCCAATCCCCTAATTATCTTATATGTTTCAATAAGATCCCCCCTCATCCTTCTAAATTCCAGTGTATACAAGCCCAATCGCTCCAGCCTTTCAACATACGACAGTCCCGCCATTCCGGGAATTAACCTAGTGAACCTACGCTGCACGCCCTCCATAGCAAGAATATCCTTCCTCAAATTTGGAGACCAAAACTGCACACAGTACTCCAGGTGTGGTCTCACCAGGGCCCGGTACAACTGTAGAAGGACCTCTTTGCTCCTATACTCAACTCCTCTTGTTACGAAGGCCAACATTCCATTGGCTTTCTTCACTGCCTGCTGAACCTGCATGCTTCCTTTCATTGACTGATGCACTAGGACACCCAGATCTCGTTGAACTCCCCCTCCTCCTAACTTGACACCATTCAGATAATAATCTGCCTTTCTATTCTTACTTCCAAAGTGAATAACCTCACACTTACCTACATTAAACTGCATCTGCCATGTATCCGCCCACTCACACAACCTGTCCAAGTCACCCTGCAGCCTTATTGCATCTTCCTCACAATTCACACTACCCCCCAACTTAGTATCATCTGCAAATTTGCTAATGGTACTTTTAATCCCTTCGTCTAAGTCATTAATGTATATCGTAAATAGCTGGGGTCCCAGCACCGAACCTTGCGGTACCCCACTGGTCACTGCCTGCCATTGCGTGAGGAATGAATAAATGAATGAATGGTACATTAATTGTCACATGGACCTAGGGTACCTAGCTAGGTACAATGAAAAGCTTTGCTCTGCATACAACCTAGGCAGCACACAAGTGTCACCGCGTGTTGGCGCCGACAAAGTTAAAAGTACCGAAACAGTCCTTTTCTCTGCCTGCCGCTGCACTTGGCAGGAACCCCCCCCCCATCCCCCCCCCGCTCCTTCCCACCCCCCCCCCCCCAACTTGCTCCAGCATTGCCCCACACCAGCTACTCTGTTGTGGGATTGCCATGAGGGCAAGCAGGATGAAGAGGATCAAGTTCACAAGTCAGATGAGCAGAATTAGGCCATTTGGCCCATCGAGTCTACTCCGCCATTCAATCATGGCTGATCTACCTTTCTATCCAAATCCCATTCTCCCGCCCTCTCCCCATCACCCCTGACAACCTTACCCATCCTTGTCCATTCTCCCGCCCTCTCCCCATCACCCCTGACAACCTTACCCATCCTTGTCCATTATGGGGACAGAGGTCGCAGGTTGAGGCGGGGCTGGTTTTTATTTTAACCAAAAATAATTTAATCAATTATTAACAATAATATTTACAGTACAAAATAAAATCAAACAAAACCACCCACCACCATAACACAAAGACAAACAAATATATTAAATAAACTACTTATTCACAAAATGCTGGAGTAACTCAGCGGGCCAGGCAGCATCTCAGGAGAGAAGGAATGGGTGTCGTTTCGGGTCGAGACCCTTCGTCAGACTGAAGGGTCTCGACCCGAAACGTCACCCATTCCTTCTCTCCTGAGATGCTGCCTGACCCGCTGAGTTACTCCAGCATTTTGTGAATAAATACCTTCGATTTGAGTTACTCCAGCATCTGCAGTTATTTTCTTACACTTAAATAAACTACTGTACATCTATATTACAATCCACATTGAGGATGACTTCCACCCCACGCCGTGCCCAGCGGTCCCGGAAATCCCCCAGTCCCTCTCAAGTACCACCCGGGCACGGACTTAACCCCGGAAAGGGGGCCATCTTCCTTCTGGCGCCGTGACTCGCGGATGGTCAGTTTGTCCAGGCCCAGGAACAACCCAACCAGGACAACCTCAGCCCGGCCCTCTAACCCTATGCACAGGGTGTCCAAAGATGAGGATGGTGGGCTGTTGGAGCAGCCTGGACAGGCAAATCCAGAGCAAGTCATGAGTGACTTGCCCTTTGGCAGAGGGAGCAGGCAGAAATTATCCTCAATCCCGTTAGTTTGTAATTAAAAAAAGAGAGAACGTATGCACAGACGTTTCTGGCTGAAATGCTAATGTAAACTTCAGTAATAACTTTCAAAGGGGACATTGGGTGAAGTGAAACACAATTTAGTTTAATTTAGATTAGAGATACAGCATGGAAACAGGCCCTTCAGCCCATCGGGATCACGCCAACTGTCGATCACCCGTTCACAATAGTTCTATGTTTGGGTTTGAGTTTAGTTTATTGTCACGTGTATCGAGGTACAGTGAAATGCTTTTGTTGCATGCTCACCAGTCAGTGGAAAGACAATGCATGATTACAATGGATCCATCCGCAGTGTACAGATAGATACATGATAAGGCGAATAACGTGAATAACGTTTAGTGCAAGATAAAGCCAGTAAAGCCTGATCAAAGATAGTTTGAGGGTCTCCAATGAGGTAGATAGTAGTTCAGGTCTGCTCTCTATTTGTGTGGGATAATTCTGTTGCCTGATGACAGCTGAGAAGAAACTGTCTCTGAATCTGGAGGTGTGCGTTTTCACACTTCTATACCTTCTGCCAGATGGGAGAGGAGAGAAGAGGGAGTGGCCAGGGTGCGACTCATCCTTGATTATGCTGCTGGCCTTGCCGAGGCAGCGTGAGGTGTAGATGGAGTCAATGGAAGGGAGGTTGGTGTGTGCGACGGTCTGGGCTGCGTCCAAAATCTCTGCAATTTCTTGCGGTCTTGGACGGAGCTGTTCCTAAAAGAAGCCGTCATGCATCCTGATAAAATGCTTTCTGTGGGCCATCTGTAGAGGTTGGTGAGAGTTGTAGGGGACATGCCGATCCTCCTCAGCCTTCTAAGGAAGTAGAGGCGTTGGTGAGCTTTCTTGGTCGTTGCTTCAAAAAAAGGTGGTCCAGGAGAAGTTGTTGGCGATATTGGCTTCTTGGAATTTGACCCTCTTTACTTTGGCGCCGTCAATGGTATGTGTACCGTTTCTCTTCCTGAAGTCGATCACTATCTCCTTTGTCTTGCTGTCATTGAGAGAAAGGTTGTTGTCTTGACAGCAGGTCACGAGGTTCTCAATCCCCTTCCTGTACTCCGTCTCATCATTATTTGATATCTGGCCCACAATGGTGGCGTCGCCTGCGAATGTATGCTGAATTTGATTTGTACACGGCTGCACAGTTGTGGGTGTACAAGGAATCAAGAAGGGGGGCTGAGAACGCATCCTTGCGGATTATCCCAGTGTTGAGGATTATCATAAAGGATGGGCTGTCCTCTTCTCTCACTGATTGGGGTCTGTTGGTCTGGAAGTCAAGGATCCAATTGCAGAGATGAGTGCTGACTCCAAGTGCCGCGAGTTTGGTGATGAGCTTGGATGGTATAATGGTGTTAAAGGCAGAGCTGTAGTCTATGAACAGGAGTCTGACATAGGTGTCTCTCTTATCCAGGTGGTCCATGGATGAGTCATGGATGAGTGTTGAGCCGGGGCGATGGCCTTGTCCATGGACCTGCTGCCAGTGCAGTGGGTCAAGGCCGCCTTGTAGACTGGATTTAGTTTAGTTTAGAGATGCAGCGCGGCCCACCGGGTCCGCGCCGACCAGCGATCCCCGCACAGCAACACTATCCTATACCCACTAGGGCCTATTTTTACATTCACCAAGCCAATTAACCTACAATGCGGTATGTCTTTGGAGTGTGGGAGGAAACCGAAGATCTCGGAGAAAACCCACGCAGGTCACGGGGAGAACGTACAAACTCCATACAGACGGCGCCCGTAGTCAGGATCCAACCCTGGTCTCCGGCGCTGCATTCACTGTAAGGCAGCAACTCTACCGCTGCGCCACCGTGCCATACATTTAATGCATTCCATTATGTCGCACCATGTTTGCATCCATGAGGATCAATTTACAGAGGCCAATTTAATTGCAAACCTGCATACCGTTGGGTTCTAGGAGGAAACCGGACACCCAGAGGAAACCCAGAAGGAGGCATGCAAACTCCACACAGACAGCACTGGAAACCAGGCTGCGAGCCAGCGCCACTCTCTATTTTTCATGAATGAGAAAAATTCAAAGCTAGGCTGCATGGTGGCGCAGTGAAAGAGTCGCTGCCTTTAAGCACCAGTTCAATCCTGACCACGGGTGCTGTCTGTACGGAGTTTGCACGTTCTCTCAGTGACGCCGCGGGTTTTCTCCGGGTGCTCCGGTTTCCTCCCACACTCCAAACACATACAGTATTGGAGGTTAATTGGCTTCTGTAAATTGTAAATTGTCCCTAGTGTGTAGGATAGTGTTAGTGTCGGGGTGATCGTTAGTCGGCATGGACTCGGGGGGGGGGGGGGGGGGGGGGGGCTGTTTACGATGGGCGCTGCATCTCTAAAGTCTATGGGAAAAGGGTAGGACAAATCTGGATCAAAACCAAAAATGACGGAAGAACTCAGCCAGTCGAGCAGCCTCTGTGGTGGAAAGGGTACCCAGTTAATGTTTCAGGTCAAAGACCCACCATCTGATCTATTGAATCTCCGTCAGACTATTTAGATAATTCTTTCGCAGCCGTAGCCATAGACAAATAGCTTCCTTCCATCTCATTTATCTCTGTAATTATTTCTATGTCAGTGAATGTGGAGGTGTTAGTAATTGCTGCAGCGTTTTTCAAGGAACTTACAGTGGCAAGAAAGCAAATGAAAGAGCTTATACCCTTCACTTCACCTTGTGAACATTCCCAGCGCAAGTGCAGCATCAGATGAGAGCCCTGCTTAAGTGCGAGACTGCCATTAAGAGAGCTGTCTCGATTGTTTGGCCACCAGGAGCCAAGCTATGGAATGGAGAACCGTCAGAGATTTTGATTCAATTCAATGATGCTTTATTGTCACGTGTACCCAGGTACAGTGAGCTGTTTTGCGTACAGCCCTGTAGAATCGTACAGCAGACCTTGCCGAGGCAGTACACAAGACTCGCCACGTTTCTGGCTCAGACAAAGTTACAAGAAGTTCATCAAACAGTTTTGTCTTCTGCTCACAATGGCTAACCAGGCCCACCGCCGCACACGGCCACAGGTGGTCCCCCGCCAAGTCCCCCCATAGTTCTCGATGCCCACCCCCCCCCCCCCCCCATGGGCCCTCCCTTTATTCTGCCCCCCCCCCCCCCACAGGTCCCCCCCATTGTTCTCGATGCCCATCCCCCCCCCCCCCCCCCCACTTCGGGTCCTCACTTCATTCTGGACGCCCCCCCCCACACAGGTCCCCCCATTGTTCTCGATGCCCACCCCCCCCCCCCCCCCACCCACTTCGGGTCCTCACTTCATTCTGGATGCCCCCCCCCACCGGGTCTCCCCATCATTCTCGGCAGCCACCACTGGGTCCCCCCATCATTCTTGGCTGACCCCCCACTGGGTTCCCCCCATTATTCTCGCCGGACCCCCGTTAGTTGATCTTGCCGGCCCTCCTCGTTCTCGGTGGCAAGGGTCTCCTCTTTGCTCTCGGCTGTTCCCAATCAGTAGCCAATGCGTTCAGCTGCAAGGAACAGGCAATGTTAGGGTGCCCACACTGTCTAGTCCGTCCTCTGGAGAGGAGGGCAACCTCTTGTTGCCTGCGGGACTGTGCCTCAGTAAAGAGGAAGGAGAGGGGACACTTGAAACATCAAAGATTCTTGCCACGAGTTCTGCCTGATATGTTCATGTTAATATAATCAAGGCAGCACTACTCAAACTGTCTTCATGAGTTTCATAGAGTCATATGGCACCGAAATAGCCCCTTTACCCCATTTGCCCACGTTTGCCTCGTATCCCTCTAACCATTTCCTATTTATGTATCTATACAGATGTTGAGTTTAGTTTATTTTTAGTTCAGAGATACAGCGAGGAACGCTGTATCTCGCGAGGAATACAGCGAGGTATACAGCGAGGAAACAGGCCCTTCGGTCCATCGAGTCCGTGCCAACCAGCAATCCCCGCACACTTACACTCTCCTACACACACAAGGGGCAATTCACAATTATACCAAGCCAATTAATCTGCATACCTGCATGCCTTTGGAGTGTTGGAGAAAACCGGAGCTCCCGGAGAAAACCCACATGGTCACAGAGAGAACGTACAAACTTACACACAGTACACACTACACACAGCACCCGTGGTCAGGATTGAATCTGGGTTTATGGCACTGTAACTCTACCGCTGCACCACCTGCCATGTCTTTTAAATGTTGTTACAGTACTTTCCTCAACTACCACCTCTGGCAGCTCGTTGAAAATACCCATCACCCTCTGTGTAAAAAAAAATCACCTCATTCATCCATGCTGCCTAAGGTGCCCCATCTAAGCTAGTCCCATTTGCCAGTATTTGGCCCATGTCCCTCTAAACCTTTGCTATCCATGTACCTGTCCAAGTGTCTTTTAAATGTTGCTATCGTACCTGCCTTAACTACCTCCTCTGGCAGTGCCACACACGTACCATCCTCTGTGTGGAAAAAGTCGCCCCTTGGGTTCCTATTAAATCTTCCCCCTCTCACCTTAAACCCGTGTCCTCTGGTTCTTGATTCCCCTACCCTGGGAAAAAGACTGTGCATTCACCTGATCATTTCCCCTGTCGGGCCAGTTTACAGTTTGACTCTGGGATTAGTTATTCGCTGTGCCGCCAAATTCCGCCGCGGCACGTATAAGCCAGGTCTGGATTTCAGAGCTGAATTCTAAGATCAGCACATCCATGTGATTGTGTCAAACTGTGGTGAAAAATAACTCGCCTTATCTAGCATTTGCAATGTGGGTAGTGGAGCTATCTGCGTCGATGTGGCAAAACACTCCCAGAAATCTGATAACAAACTCCTCAGTGTTCTGACCCATTCATTCTCCAGATAACCCCAGTAAACATATTCCAGTTATCTGTCCACGAAGGGAAGAGCTGTAGGCAATGCAAAGTGTTCCTTCAGTGGATGATGTATGCACAAAAAATCCGATGGCTGCATATTATGAGATGATATTGATGGTTTAGATTAGTTTAGTTTACTTTAGAGATAGGGCGAGGAAACAGGCCCTTCGGCCCACCGAGATTGAGCAGACCAGCGATCCCCTACACACACCAGGGACGGTTTTACATTTATACCAAGCCAATTAACCTACAAACCTGTAGGACCTTGGAGTGTGGGAGGAAACCGAAGATCTCAGCGATATCCCACAGGGTGAATGTACAAACGTCTGGATGGAACCCGGGTCTCTGGCGCTGAAAGGCAGGAGCTTTACCACTGCACCATCATGCCACCCCCTGGTCATTAGGAACTAGGGGAAGATATTCAACACTAGAGCCTGATATTAGGTTTAGGTTTAGCTTTAATTACATAGACTTGCTTGGAAACAGGCCCTACAGCCCACCAAGTCCACACTGACCATCGATCACCCGTTCACAGTAGTTGGGTGTCATACCATGTTCGCATCCACTCCATGCACACGATGGTCAATTTACGAAGGTCAATTCACCTGCGTCACATGGATATGCTGATCTTAGGATTCTAGCGCGAAATTCAGCTCTGGCCAATTTTCATGCAAATCTGCACATCTTTGGGTTCTTGCAGGAAACCGGAGCACCTGAAGGAAACCCACACGGTAATAAGGAGAACGTGCAAACTCCACAAAAACAGCACCGGACGTCAGGATTGAACCCGGGTCTCTGGCACTGAGTGGTAAAACATTAACCGAGTTAAACATTAATTGCTATTAGGTTTAGGTTTAATTTAACCTCAATTAGGTTTAGGGTTGTTATTGTCACATGTACTGAGGTACAGTGAAAAGCTTTGTTTTGTATGTTATCCAAACAGATCAGATATACTATACATTAGGCCATCAGGCTTCTGAACTCATTAACACATTTCAAATCATATATGTTGATTATTTTTAATACTGTCTTTTTACCTAATTTTAATATTTTCTTTTTACCTTACTAATGTCATTTTTTAAATCTTATTTATCATTGGAATATTACTGCTGAGGGGACCCGTTGTCTTGTCAAATACATTTCATTGTACTGTTGACCCTGTGCCAACCTACATATGACAAATAAAAAAATATATGTTATTATAAATACAATCAGGTCAAACCCAAGTACAATAGAGAGAGCAAAGGGAAGAACACAGAGTGTAGAATATAGTTCTCAGCATTGTAGTGCACTAGTTTCGTAGACAAAGTCCTATGTCTGCAATGGGCTAAAGGTGAATCGGACAGTAGCCTGGCTTATGGAAAGACCGTTCAGAAGGGGGATAACATAGAGGTTGTTCATGGTGGGGTGTGCTTTGGCACGTGCTCTATCATCATTTAATAAATAACTGGACAATGCCCGATTTGGATGTCAATTCCATTTGGCTTCTTTTCCTTTGCAGCTGCTATCTAACATACCTCAAGCAATCTCAGTTTTGAAGGTTTAACCCTTTTGCTGGTTAAAATGTAGCAACAAGGGACTGCAGATGCTGGTCTACATAGAGGACACAACGTGCTGGAGTAACTCAGTGGGTCAGGAAGCATCTCTGGAGAACATGGATAGGTGATGTTTCGGGTCGGGACCCTTCTTCAGACTGGTTGTAGGGGGGGGGGGGGGATGGTGAACTCTGCCAGCTCTCATTACCACCCCCTCCCCTCCCCTGCTGTCATCAGTCTGAAGAAGGATCCCGATCCGACACATTACCTATCCATGTTCTCCAGAGATGCTGCCTGCCTGACCCGCTGAGTTAACCCAGCAATTTGTGTCCTTTTGCTAGTTACATTTCCAGACTGCAAATAACCTTTGTGTGAATAAGTAAATCCTACTTTGCCCCCAAAACCCCTTGCGCATGAGAATACTTGCTCTATATTTATCCTGGAAATTCTTTAAACAATTTAATCCTAAATCTCATACCAATTTTATGAAATGTTATAATTTAACCCTTAAGGACCAGTGTCATTTGAAATATCAAGGACTAAAGGTGCATAAAATCATGAGAGGAATAGATCGGGTAAATACACAGAGTCTCTTGCTAAGATTAGGTGAATCGAGGACCAGAGGACATAGGTTTAAGGTAAAAAGATTTAATAGGAATCTGAGGGGTAACATTTTCACACAAAGGGTGGTTGGTGTAAGGAACAAGCTGACAGGGGAGGTAGTTGAGGCAGGGACTATCCCAAAGTTTAAGAAACAATTCGACAAGTACATGGAAAGGACAGGTTTGGAAGGATATGGACCAAACGTGGGCAGGTGGGACTAGTGTAGCTGGGAGATGTTGGCCAGTGTGGGCAAGTTGGGCCGAAGGGCCTGTTTCCACCCTGTATCATATCATTCTATGACTCTATGACTCTTTTAAATCCCTCTTTCCATTTGTAAATCAATCACTATTTCCAGCTGTACCAGGATCTCTAGCGCTATAAGGCAGCAACTCTACCACTGTGGCACCGTGCCACCCCAGCTCAATTTTAATGAGATAGTTACATTTCTAAGAAACCTTGTGTTATAAAAAGACGCTTTGTAAAACTATTAGTGTCAATGAGGAAAAGGTTAGGGGCTAGAGGGCTTCAGATGCAAGTTATTGCTCCCACAGGATTTTCAAACATAAAGGTATTTTTATTCGCTACAAGTTTATTTTTGTTACACCAATTACAACTACAGAAGGCTCTATGTTACATTGTTTGTTACAGTATCAAATTATCAACAGAAAATGATTCTTATCGATTGCAATTGCCACCTACTATGAAACTGACAGACTGTGTTCTTATGAAACTGTGGTGTCTGGTTACCCTGGAGAGATTACATGAAAACATTGTTTCCCTGGACTGTTTGTTTTGAAAGACAGTTTTTTTTCCTGCCGGTCAATTTACAAAGTAACTTTTAAGTGGATATCTCGTTGCCGATAGTAATTGCGTTATAACTAATTTGGCCCATGCAACACAAAATGTGGTCCATCAATAGTCATTAATGACTTGGATGAAGGGATTAAAAGTACCATTAGCAAATTTGCAGATGATACAAAGCTGGGTGGTAGTGTGAACTGCGAGGAAGATGCTATGAAGTTGCAGGGTGACTTGGACAGGTTGTGTGAGTGGGCGGATGCATGGCAGATGCAGTTTAATGTGGATAAGTGTGAGGTTATCCACTTTGGTGGTAAGAATAGGAAGGCAGAGTATTAGCTGAATGGTGTCAAGTTAGGAAAAGGGGACGTACAACGAGATCTGGGTGTCCTAGTGCATCAGTCACTGAAAGGAAGCATGCAGTTACAGCAGGCAGTGAAGAAAGCCAATGGAATGTTGGCCTTCATAACAAGAGGAGTTGAGTATAGGAGCAAAGAGGTCCTTCTGCAGTTGTGCAGGGCCCTAGTGAGACCGCACCTGGAGTCCCAGAATTGCGGGACTGACATATGTTGCAAGACTGGAGCGACAAGGCTTGTATACACTGGAATTTAGAAGGATGAGAGGAGATCTTATCGAAACGTATAAGATTATTAAGGGGTTGGACACATTAGAGGCAGGCAACATGTTCCCAATGTTGGGGGAGTCCAGAACCAGGGGGCAACAGTTTATGAATAGGGGGTGGGCCATTTAGAACGGAGATGAGGAAAAACTTTTTCAGTCAGAGAGTTGTGAATCTGTGGAATTCTCTGCCTCAGAAGGCAGTGGAGGCCAATTCTCTGAATGCATTCAAGAGAGAGCTAGATAGAGCTCTTAAGGATAGCGGAGTCAGGGGGGGGGGGGGGGGTATGGGGAGAAGGCAGGAACGGGGTACTGATTGAGAATGATCAGCCATGATCACATTGAATGGCGGTGCTGACTCGAAGGGCCGAATGGCCTACTCCTGCACCTATTGTCTATTGTCAATCGCGCTATATCCAATTTGCATTATGGAAACACGCATTTGTAGCAGAACCAAAATGCTGGAGTAACTCAACGGGTCAGGTAGAATCATTCCTTCTTCAGACTCAAACGACCCAAAACGCCACCCATTCCTTCCCTCCAGAGATGCTGCCTGTCCCGCTGAGTTACTCCAGCATTGTGTGTCTATCTTCCACATGATAAATACAATGTTAGCGGAAAGAGCTTGTACAATGTCAATCTGACGAAGGATTACAACGGTGTAGGAAGGAACTGCTGGTCTCCACCGAAGATAGACACAAAGTGCTGGAGTAACTCAGTGGGTCAGACAGCATCTCTGGAGAAAAAGATTCAATGGGTGACGTTTCTGGTCGAGACCCATTACACCTGGTGCTCTCGAGACATTAATGGTAGATTTGTAATACAGTTGTAGTTAGCTTCCAAAATCCTACCAAAGGGATCCCTTTTTCAAATTAGCTCCAAGCTATTGTGGCATTAGTGTCAAATTCGCCGATTAAAATCAGAGCAGATGCTGCAATCGTGGCAAAACTGCGTCCTGAAGTTTGAAGACGGGTCCCGACCCGAAACGTTACCTATGTAGGAAGTAACTGCAGATGCTGGTTTAAATTGAAGATAGATACGAAATGCTGGGGTAACTCAGCGGGACAGGCAGCATCTCTGGAGAGAAGGGATGGGTGTCAGTCATTCTCTCCAGAGATGCTGCCTGTCCCGCTGAGTTACTCCGAGACGTTTTCGATTCTTTTTCTCCAAACATGCAGACTGGCCCGGTGAGTTACTCCAGCTTTTTTTGTGTCCTTCTTCAGATTGCTATTTTATTCATTCTTTTGGGCATTGGAGCCAGGGGGCTCTTCTGGAACAGAGATCGGTGAAAGCATTGGCATAGGAATGATATAAAATCCTTGCATTCGGAGTTGGCAATCTCATTCCAAACGCAGTCTGTCTCTATTCTCGTTCCGCAACAACAACAAAAAGAAGTCTGGAGAAGGGTCCCGACCCGAAACATCACCTGTCCAAGTTCTCCATGGATGCTGCCTGACCCGCTGAGTTTCTCCAGCATTTTGTAAACCAGCATCTGCAGTTTGTTGTTTCTACGTCGAACCCTGTCATTTTACACGAGGTTTAGTAAACCTGCTCCCTGTAAGATCCTGGCCCTTCACATATTAGCCCTAAAACCCCCCCTCGCTGTCTTTTTAGACCGAGGTTTGACTCTCTCGGAAACAGCTCCACGATTGACCCTCCTGCATATTTGTCACAAGAAGATTTCGGGATCCCAGGAGCTCAGCTTTCTCTCTGTGGTACAAACCTACACACACAAAACAAGAATGCTAATAAATCCAGACCGAATAGAAGCGACAGAGATACGCTGCTGTGATATTTTCACCGAGACACAAAAGAC
Source organism: Rhinoraja longicauda (assembly GCF_053455715.1). Taxonomy (NCBI): domain Eukaryota; kingdom Metazoa; phylum Chordata; class Chondrichthyes; order Rajiformes; family Arhynchobatidae; genus Rhinoraja; species Rhinoraja longicauda. The sequence continues at coordinate 27,339,515 of NC_135978.1, read as the reverse complement.
TGCAGATGCTGGAATCTTCAAGTCAGAGAGTCGGGCTGTATCTGAGTCTGAAGAAGGGTCCCAACCTCAGTCAAGAACCAAGAGTGTCTGTGTGTCAAATGTACCCAAACGGGACAATGTAATGCTTACTTGCAGCAGCAAGCCAGGTCTGTAACACAGTACTAATAATAAAATACATAATACTTAAAATACCTAATACAAATACATAATAAATGCATAAGAAATCCACAATAATATAATACTTAATACAAATACATAATAACAATACAAACAAAAAACAATCAATAAATAACAAAAAACTATTAGTGCAAAACAAAACAAATGCCCGAGGCCCCTCGTGCAGCCAATATTAATGATTTGGACGAGGGAATTGAATGCAACATCTCTAAGTTTGCGGATGGCACGAAGCTGGGTGGCAGTGTTAGCTGCGAGGAGGATGCTAGGAGGCTGCAGAGTGACTTGGATAGATTAGGCGAGTGGGCAAATGCATGGCAGATGCAATATAATGTGGATAAATGTGTGGTTATCCACTTTGGCGGCAAGAACAGGAAAGCAGAGTATTACCTGAATGGTGACCGATTGGGAGAAGGGGAGATGCAACGTGACCTGGGTGTCATGGTGCACCAGTCATTGAAAGCAAGCATGCAGGTGCAGCAGGCAGTGAAGAAAGCGAATGGTATGTTGGCATTCATAGCAAGAGGATTTGAGTTTAGGAGCAGGGAGGTTCTGCTGCAGTTGTACAGGGCCTTGGTGAGACTGCACCTGGAGTATTGTGTGCAGTTTTGGTCTCCTAACCTGAGGAAAGACGTTCTTGCCTTAGAGGGAGTACAGAGAAGGTTCACCAGATTGATACCTGGGATGGCGGGACTTACATATGAGGAAAGACTGGATACACTGGGCTTGTACTCGCTGGAATTTAGAAGACTGAGGGGGGATCTTATAGAAACATATAAAATTCTTAAGGGGTTGGAGAGGCTAGATGCGGGAAGATTGTTCCCGATGTTGGGGGAGTCCAGAACCAGGGGTCACAGCTTAAGGATAAGGGGGAAGTCTTTTAGGACCGAGATGAGAAAACATTTCTTCACACAGAGAGTGGTGAGTCTGTGGAATTCTCTGCCACGGAAGGTAGTTGAGGCCAGTTCATTGGCTATATTTAAGAGGGAGTTAGATGTGGCCCTTTTTGCTAAAGGGATCAGGGGGTATGGAGAGAAGGCAGGTACAGGCTACTGAGCTGGATGATCAGCCATGATCATATTGAATGGCGGTGCAGGCTCGAAGGTCCGAATGGCCTACTCCTGCACCTATTTTCTATGTTTCTATGTTTCTATGTTTCTAAGACAGTTCGTATTTGGAAGATTAGTTGCCATTATATTGTCTATCAATTTGTAATGGTTGCATTCAAGAGAGAACTAGATAGAGCTCTCGAGGATAGCGGAGTCAGGGGGTATGGGGAGAAGGCAGGAACGGGGTACTGACTGTGAATGATCAGCCATGATCACATTGAATGGCTGGTCAGGCAGCATCTCAGAAGAGAAGGAATGGGTGACGTTTTGGGTCGAGACCCTTCTTCAGACCTGAAGAAGGGTCTCGACCCGAAACGTCACCCATCCCTTCTCTCCTGAGATGCTGCCTGACCTGCTGAGTTACTCCAACATTTTGTGAAAGAAATACCTTCGATTTGTACCAGCATCTGCAGTTATTTTCTTATACTACATTGAATAGTGGTGCTGGCTCGAAGGGCTGAACGGCCTCCTGCATTGTCTATTGTCTAATTTCCCTCCCCAAATGTTTCCCTTCTGGTGTTCCTCCTCCACATCGTGTTTTTCTGCTCTCATGCTCGACATTCACCAGGGGATAAATACTGGAAAAGTTAAATTCTTTGCACTGAGCTTTCACTCGGCTGTGACCTGCAAACAAAGCTTGTTTAACTTTCTGCGGTACTCGGGAAGGTTTCCCCACTTCGACGTTTTAATTGGAGTAATCTTTTCAAAGCACTTTTCTTAGCTCAGCTCCGGAAATTCTTCCGGTGCCATATTCACCAGCTCCAACGGCTCACCCTCAATGATGAAAGGTTTGGCAAAAAAACTATAATCCACCTAATCCTTCCTGCTCCTGAAGAACCACTGTCCACTTCTGTCTCTGCACTGGGGTCACCTCCCAACACGACGAGCTTCGGAACAGTTTTGCTGCAAATACTCTGCAATGAATGGCATCTTAGGTGTATAAAATCATGAGAGGAATAGATCGGGTAGAGACGCACAGAATCTCTTGCCCAGAGTAGGGGGGTCGACAACCAGAGGACATAGGTTTAAGGTGAAGGGGGAAAGATTTAACAAGCATCTGAGGGGCAACTTTTGCGCGCAAAAGGGTGGTAGGTGTATGGAACCAGCTACCAGAGGAGATAGACGAAGCAGGGGCTATCTATCGCAACGTTTAAGAAACATTTAGACAGGTACAGGGTTAGACGGATATGGGCCAAACACAGGCAGCTGGGGCAAGTGGAGATGGGACATGTTGGCCGATGTTACTTACAAAATTCTTAAGGGGTTGGACAGGCTAGATGTGGGAAGATTGTTCCCGATGTTGGGGAAGTCCAGAACAAGGGGTCACAGTTTAAGGATAAGGGGGAAGTCTTTTAGGACCGAGATGAGAAAGTAGTTTTTTCACACAGAGAGTGGTGAATCTGTGGAATTCTCTGCCACAGAAGGTAGATGAGGCCAGTTCATTGGCTATATTTAAGAGGGAGTTAGATGTGGCCCTTGTGGCTAAAGGGATCAGGGGGTATGGAGAGAAGGTAGGTACGGGATACTGAATTGGATGATCAGCCATGATCATATTGAATGGCGATGGAGGCTCGAAGGGCCGAATGGCCAACTCCTGCACCTATTTTCTATGTTTCTATGTTTCTATGTGGCAAGTTGGGCCTGTTTCCACGTTGTGTGACTATATGGCTCGCGATGCGTTGAAGTAATAAAGAATCAGTTCCAGAGACCTTTGTAATGAATGCTTGTTTGGTGACTGTGAAGAACCTTGGGTTAGTGATTCTAGCAGTGCCAGAGTAGATTGAAGCCACTAGTCTGAGCATTTAAGCCTGCCTGTGACTCTCAGCGCTATCTCCAAGAGTGGAGTCCATGTGCCGAGGACAGGATTTGCTTATTCAAGTGCTCCAACTCTGCCCTCTTGAGTATGTTTAATTTTATTTGTTCTGTGTTTGCCCTCAAGGTGCTAAACTCTGGAATCCCCTATCTGTACCTCTCTTCCTTTTAAGACATTCTGAATTTTATGTTCCTAAGTGATAGGAACAGAATTAGGCCATTCGGCCCATCGGGTCTGCTCCGCCAGTCAATCATGGCTGATCTATCGTTCCCTCTCAACCCCATTCTCCCGCCTTCTCCGCATAACCCCATGACACCCGTACGAATCAATCTCCACCTTGAAAATACCACATGTCTTGGACTCCACAACATTCTGTGGCAATGAATTCCACAGATTCACCACCTAAAGAAATTCCTCCTTCCGAAAGGAACGTCCTTTAATTCTGAGGCTGTGACCTCTGGTCCTAGACTCTACCACTAGTGGAAACATCCTCTCCACATCTACTCTATCCAGGCCTTTCATGACGCAGTAGGTTTCAATGAGGTCCCCCCCATATCTTTGTAAACTCCAGCGAGTGGATTTTATCAGAACAATGCCTGGATTAAGGGCTATTAGCTACAGGGAGAAGGGTTCTGACCCAAAACGTCACGTGTCCTTTTTCTCCAGAGATGCTGCATGACCCGCTGAGTTACTCCAGCTCTTTGTGTCTATCTTCAGTGTGAACCAGCGTCTGCAGTTCCTTTCTGCACACTTTGTCTGCTCCACTGCAAAATCTCCTCAAGTATAGGTTTGAAGAATAGTTCCGGCCCATCACAGTGAGGAATGTGGATTCCGCTGCGATGGATGGTTATGTTAAATTTTATTTTATGTGGCTGTGTGTCTTGTTGCTTTTTACTCTGTTCAGTCCCGCGGGGCCGTATGTACTGTTCTATGTTCTATGACACCAACCTTATTGACCAATTTTTGTCCCACTGTTCCCTGAAGAAGCTTCATGTTAAATTTTGATGCACTTTGGGATAGTTTTATTTTTTTTAGTTTTATTGATACAACGCGGAAACAAACCCCCTCGGCCCACTGAGTCCGCGCCGACCAGCGATCCCTGCACACTAGCACTATCCTCCATGCACTAGGGTCAATTTATAATTTTACAGAAATCAATTAACCGAAAACCCTGTACGTCAACTAAAAAGGCAATACGGGGAGAAAAGATAAGGTACGAGGGTAAACTAGCCAATAATATAAAGGAGGATAGCAAAAGTTTTTTTAGGTACGTGAAGAGGAAAAAAATAGTCAAGGCAAATGTGGGTCCCTTGAAGACAGAAGCAGGGGAATTTATTATGGGGAACAAAGAAATGGCAGACGAGTTAAACCGTTACTTTGGATCTGTCTTCACTGAGGAAGATACACACAATCTCCCAAATGTTCTAGGGGCCGGAGAACCTAGGGTGATGGAGGAACTGAAGGAAATCCACATTAGGCAGGAAATGGTTTTGGGTAGACTGATGGGACTGAAGGCTGATAAATCCCCAGGGCCTGATGGTCTGCATCCTAGGGTGCTTAAGGAGGTGGCTCTAGAAATAGTGGAAGCATTGGAGATCATTTTTCAATGTTCTATAGATTCAGGATCAGTTCCTGTGGATTGGAGGATAGCAAATGTTATCCCACTTTTTAAGAAAGGAGGGAGAGAGAAAACGGGTAATTATAAACCAGTTAGTCTGACATCAGTGGTGGGGAAGATGCTGGAGTCAATTATAAAAGACGAAATTGCTGAGCATTTGGATAGCAGTAACAGGATCATTCCGAGTCAGCATGGATTTACGAAGGGGAAATCATGCTTGACAAATCTACTGGAATTTTTTGAGGATGTAACTAGGAAAATTGACAGGGGAGAGTCGGTGGATGTGGTGTACCTCGACTTTCAGAAAGCCTTCGACAAGGTCCCACATAGGAGATTAGTGGGCAAAATTAGAGCACATGGTATTGGGGGTAGGGTACTGACATGGATAGAAAATTGGTTGACAGACAGAAAGCAAAGAGTGGGGATAAATGGGTCCATTTCGGAATGGCAGGCAGTGACCAATGGGGTACCGCAAGGTTCGGTGCTGGGACCCCAGCTATTTACGATATACATTAATGACTTAGATGAAGGGATTAAAAGTACCATTAGCAAATTTGCAGATGATACTAAGCTGGGGGGTAGTGTGAATTGTGAGGAAGATGCAATAAGGCTGCAGGGTGACTTGGACAGGTTGTGTGAGTGGGCGGATACATGGCAGATGCAGTTTAATGTAGATAAGTGTGAGGTTATTCACTTTGGAAGTAAGAATAGAAAGGCAGATTATTATCTGAATGGTGTCAAGTTAGGAAGAGGGGATGTTCAACGAGATCTGGGTGTCCTAGTGCATCAGTCACTGAAAGGAAGCATGCAGGTACAGCAGGCAGTGAAGAAAGCCAATGGAATGTTGACCTTCATAACAAGAGGAGTTGAGCATAGGAGCAAAGAGGTCCTTCTACAGTTGTACCGGGCCCTGGTGAGACCGCACCTGGAGTACTGTGTGCAGTTTTGGTCTCCAAATTTGAGGAAGGATATTCTTGCTATTGAGGGCGTGCAGCGTAGGTTCACTAGGTTAATTCCCGGAATGGCGGGACTGTCGTATGTTGAAAGGCTGGAGCAATTAGGCTTGTATACACTGGAATTTAGAAGGATGAGGGGGGATCTTATTGAAACATATAAGATAATTAGGGGATTGGACACATTAGAGGCAGGAAACATGTTCCCAATGTTGGGGGAGTCCAGAACAAGGGGCCACAGTTTAAGAATAAGGGGTAGGCCATTTAGAACGGAGATGAGGAAAAACTTTTTCAGTCCGAGAGTTGTGAATCTGTGGAATTCTCTGCCTCAGAAGGCAGTGGAGGCCAATTCTCTGAATGCATTCAAGAGAGAGCTAGATAGAGCTCTTAAGGATAGCGGAGTCAGGGGGTATGGGGAGAAGGCAGGAACGGGGTATTGATTGAGAATGATCAGCCATGATCACATTGAATGGCGGTGCTGGCTCGAAGGGCCGAATGGCCTCCTCCTGCACCTATTGTCTATTGTCTATTGTCTATTGTCTATTGTCTATTGTCAGACAGCACCAGTAGTCAGGATCGAACCCGGGTCTCTGGCGCTGTAAGGCAGCAACTCTACCGCTGCGCCACCGTGCCGCCCTCAATAATTACCTATGCCTTTCGGATAATTACCTATGTCAACTATAGGTGCTATATAAATGCAGATTGCTGTCTGGCCAATCTTTCCTGTAAGTCTTGTTTATCTGGTTAAGTTATTTGTGTAATCCTTACCTCTTAAAAATAAAGATTTAAAAAACTATGAAGCAAATAGGCATCTCATTGTCCACACATAAAACTACTAAAGGGTGACATATGTTTGCAGTCCTGCTGAAAATAATTTGTAAGGGGGTTTGTCAAAAACTGTAGGGTGGGATTTTCAAGGCAAACAAACATCCCTGTCCAGTTGTTTAAAGTAGAGTTGTCATAAGCCATGAGGAAATCACAGCGTATAGCCTTCATCACTTTGCGGCTTCTGATAACACTGCTCCTTCACCTTAGAGAGAATCAACCAGAACAAGCACGCTCAGTAATGCTGATGTCTGAAAACACTGGGCTTTGTGTGAAAGACTGTGTTGATTTTGACGAGACATTGAGAGCTGAAATGGATTGAGAGGAAGTTGACTCCTTCCATTTACTGGGGGTTTTTTTCCTGCACTTTTCTTTTTTTTCCCCCCCATTTTGTCCTTTCTTTAAGGTAGACACAAGATGCTGGAGTAACTCAGCGGGACAGGCAGCATCTCTGGATGGAAGGAATGGGTGACGTTTCGGGTCGAGACCCTTGCCCTTTCTTTACTGCTCTGTTAGTGTCTGAATTATCGATTTGAATGTATGTCCTTGCATCCCTGTAATTTATACATAAATCAGAAAGAGGGCCTAGACCCGAAACGTGACCCATTCCTTCTCTACAGAGATGCTGCCTGTCCCGCTGAGTTACACCAGCATTTTGTGCCTCTTTACGTTGTCAATCGTTCTCGCCCTCTTACCCAGTTTTATATTTTAAAATCTCTATTCGTCCTGGCTTCCATCTTATTCGCCCTCCCACGTCTCCTGCTACCCAATCTGGCGATCTTTCTCTGCTCATTTGCTTTCTCTGAATATAATTAGTGCAAGCTGTGCCTGTGATCAACGAAGGGGTTAAACCGCTGAAAGAAATAATCGTAATTGCAGACGAATGAGAGGGTGGTTGCAAACTCTAACCTCAAACTGCATCTCTGAGCATTTTCTTTTTGTGTGAGGAAGAATTGAACGTTCATTTTAACCGAAAGGTCGTGCAGCTAATCGTCTCTTTAACCATCAAAGAAAGAAATCAACGTTCAGTTTTCAGTAGACAGAACTTTATAGTACCTTTTGTCGAAAACTCGTGGTTTTGTAACAGCGCCATCCGTCTGCTTGAACGGTGTTTAACCAGGTTTAAACATTCCCAAACTTGCTACGCAATGTCTTATTGCACTGGCACGTCAGTCTGCTCATTGTCTCAACATAAAGGCAATTTTGTTTTGTACTTGAGATCGGACCTGCTTCAAAAAGCTTCCATTGGGAACTCATGAATGGATTAAACATGCCCAGTTTTTATTCATCTAATCCCTGCAAGAACAGAACCACTACACATATTTGTCTTTCAATTTACTTTAAATGAATGTGTATCTGTTTTTAGATTCTAACAATGAAGTTGTGGGTTTGCTGGTGGAGGCGGGAATCTGTGGTGGTTATGAATCAGTGTTCTTCCATTACAGAGAAGTCTGTTTGCATTCAACTTTGCTTGTATGATGTTTCCGTTTGCAGACTTCTGAAGTGATCAGATGCGTTGGATTATATGAGGAATAATATACTCTTCAAATGAAATACTGCTCGCAATTACTCGAAACTTCTCGACTTACAGCGTGTGTTGTACAGTCGTAGAATGATACAGCGTGGAAACAGGCCCTTCGGCCCAACTTGCCCACACCGGCCAACATGTCCCAGCGACACTAGTCCCACCAGCCCACATTTGGTCCATATCCCTCCAAGCCTGTCCTATCCATGTACCTGTCTAACTGTTTCTTAAACGTTGGGATAGTCCCAGCCTCAACTACCTCCTGTGGCAGCTTGTTCCATACACCCACCGCCCTTTGTGTGAAAAAGTTACCCCTCAGATTCCTATTAAATCTTTTCCCCTTCACCTTAAACCTATAGTTGCTTCCAAGATTTTAAAGAAACTCCTTTGTTTATTCTTATATATCATTCCATTAATAATAAATAAGAAAGGTTGTGTGCATCAGGGAATTTTCATTTTCCTAATGTTTCTGACGATGATAATTTTTGTAGAGGAGGAACAATGCAGTCAAAGGCTAGAGCCAAAGCCTTTGCTTTGTTTACATTCTATATCATATAAAAATAATATTCTGCTGATCTCGCTATTGATTGTAAAGCGCAATTGTATTTGATGCTGTAATCATTTTATATCCTTGCGGCATTGTGTTATCTTAAACAGTGTTTAATCCTAAAGAGACTATTAGCTTTATCAGCATCAGGCAGCGTGTTTAAATAGACATGAGCCTGTGATACATTTGAAATTGCAATGGGTAATGTGTGGTTGTGAGTCATAGTGATGAGCCAGGTATCAGTTGCCAGACCATGTCCCAGGCAGTTCTGATTTTGGTTGATGGGGCTTCTGTACATCTCGTCAGTTAAGGAATCAGACCCGAAGGCACAGAAGCAGAATGGGGGCATTCGGCCCATCGAGTCTGCACCACCGTACGAACACGGCTGATCTATTTTTCTCAGTCAACCATAACCCTTGACGTCCTTACTAATCAAGAATCTGTCAAACTCCGCTTTAAAACTATCCAATGAAGACCTCCGCAGCTGTCTGTGACAATGGATCCGATGCATTCACCACCCTCTGGCGAAAGAAATTCCTCCTCATCAGCTAGCATTCCTAATCCTGGTCATGGAGTCATGCAACACGGAAACCAGGCCCTTCAGCCCAACTTGTCCATGCCGACCAAGATCCCCCATCTGAGCAAGTCCCATTTGCCCGCATTTGGCCCATATCCCGCCAAAACATTCCTATCCATTGTCATTTTGCAGTTTCCATTGCTTAGAAATGCATAGTTGATTTGGGGTGAAGGCAGTATGAGATTTAAAGTCAAGACACAAGGAACTGCCGATGCTGGCTTACAATACAATACAATACAATACAATACAATACAATACAATACAATACAATACAATACAATACAATACAATACAATACAATACAATACAATACAATACAATACAATACAATACAATACAATACAATATATCTTTATTGTCATTGTACAGGGGTACAACGAGATTGGGAATGCGCCTCCCATACGATGCAATAAATTAATTAGCTAGTCAGTATTAATTTATACAACCCAATGAAACAAATTAGAACAGTTTTAAAACAGAATAAAGTGCAAGTAGATCTGTGCCAGTTCACTGTGCGATGTGACCATCCGGCTCAGCAGGACCGATTCATAGCAGCTATGGCCCTGGGGATGAAGCTGTTCCTGAGTCTGGAGGTGCGGGCGTAGAAGGCCTTGTATCGTCTGCCCGATGGTAGAAGTTCGAACAGACTGTTGCAGGGGTGTGAAGAGTCTTTGTGGATGCTGGTGGCTTTTCTGAGGCATCGTGTGTTGTAGATGCCCTCCAAGGCTGATAGCTGTTCCGATGGTCCTCTGAGCTCTATGGACTACCCGCTGAAGAGCTCTCCTCTCTGCCTCCGTGCAGCTGAGGTACCACACAGGGATGCCATGTGTTAGGATGCTCTCTATGGTGCAGCGGTAGAAGGTCGTCAGCAGCTGTTGGGGTAGACCAGACTTTTTCAGTGTTCTTAGGTAGACAAAAGAAAGGTACAAAGTGCTGGAGTAACTCAGAGGGTCAAGCAGCGTGAATAGGTGAAGTTTCAGGGCGGGACCTTTCTTTAGACTGGTAGGTTATGTTTTGGGTCGGGATCATTCTTCATTAGATTTACAGTCTCAAAGCAACACAGCATTAAACAGGCCATTCGGCCCAACTTGTCCATGCCGAACAAGTTGGCATTCTGGGCTGCTCCCATTTGTCAGTGATAAATCTGTGCCTGTATATCCTGATGACAAGGACTGTGTGAACTCACACATGAAGATTAGCCATCCGTGAATCACTGCCCAGTGCCAAGCTTGTCACTTACCTTCTGATGGGTGAAATATAAAAAAAGTTCAGAGCAAAGACGTTCACAGTTGTAACTGGTTTCGTTTTAGTTTTGTTTAGAGATACAGCGTGGGAACAGGCCCTTTGACCCACCGAGTCCATGGAGGGAGAGAGGGAGGGAGAGGGGGAGGGAGAGAGATAGATTGGTTGTATTTTTCAGGCTAGAAAACTTATTTGACGGTGCGGAGATTGAAATAGGAGTTTGAGCCAACTCTATGTTCACCCAGAGATTGTGATCTAATGATGTCTTACTAAACATGGAATCCATAAAGTGCTTCTTTGGGATTCTATCTCGGGAATGTAGCTTGGAATCTGGCCAGGCTGATAGGTTGATGTGGCTTTCTGTTGCTACCTGCATGGTGTGAATTGAATTGAGTTTGGCAGTCATAACTTGGACCCTTGTGGTCAGGGCACAGGACTACCTATAACCTGACATTAATTGATAGTTTCATTCAGAAGACATAGAGAATTGCTGGTTTGTGAATTGAAAAGTTTGCACGGACACAGGATTTGGCCGCTAGGGAGGGAGGGAGGGAGGGGAGGGAGGAGAGGGAGGGGAGGGAGGGGAGGGAGGGGAGGGAATGAATGAATGAGTGTGATGGCCTTTTTGGAAACCAGCATCTGCAGTTGCTTGAGTCTCCATTTCTCATTGCACTTTTGGCAGAAGCAGGGGTGATGAAGGAAACTGAGAGTCTTGCCGATAGTTTTGCAAATTTATATTCGTAGTTGGAAGAAAATTGTGAAAGAGAAAGGACTAACTGGTTGTGCTGGGAGGGGAGGGGGGGATGGTGGAGGTGGGGAGAAGAAAGCTGGAAGAGAGGTGGGGGCAGCATGGTAGCGTGGCGGTAGAGTTGCTGCCTTTCTGTGCCAGAGACCTACATTCGATCCTGACTACGGGTGCTGTCTGCATGGAGTTTGTACGTTCTCCCTGTGACCGCATGGGTTTTCTCAGGGTGCTCCAGTTTCCTCCTACACTCCAAAGACATGCAAGTTTGTACAGTACATTATTCGGCTTTGGTAAAAAATCTAAATTGTCCCTAATGTGTAGGATAGTGCTAGTGTACAGGGCGATCGCTGGTCAATAGACAATAGACAATAGGTGCAGGAGTAGGCCATTCGGCCCTTCGAGCCAGCACCACCATTCAATGTGATCATGGCTGATCATTCTCAATCAGTACCTCGTTCCTGCCTTCTCCCCACACCCCCTGACTCCGCTATCCTTAAGAGTTCTATCTAGCTCAATGGTCAGTGTGGACTTGGTGAGATGAAGGGCCTGTTTCCTTACTGTATCTCTAAAAGTCTGAAGTCTAATAAGGCTCAAGAAAAAGAGGAGTTGGTTGGAAGAGTTTCTATTCTTGGAATTGCTTTTATTATTGCATCTGAAATGGAACCAATGCTATTTTATATGGTCAATAACTGATATTCCATAACAGTTTGGAAGCAAGAATTGACAGCTCCTTGAACGTGTGTTTAGAAGATTGTTGGGGATGAGCTGGGAAGACATTGACTGCAACCAATTGGTAATGATAGGCTTGTATATAGGTGGCTGACTATACTGAGGCAGGATAGTTAGGAAGCTTAGTTTTAGATTTAGAGATACAGCATGGAAACAGGTCCTTCGGCCCACCAGGTCCACACCAACTATCGATCACCATTCAGACTAGTTTTATGTTATCCCACTTTCTCATCCACTCCATACGAGGGGAAATTTACAGAGGCCAATTAACCTACAAACCCGCACGTCTTTGGGACGGGGGGAAACCAGAGGAATCCCATGTGGTCACGGAGAAGAACTTGCAAACTCCACACAGACAGCAGCAGTAGTCAGGATCGAACCTGGGCCTCTGGTGCTGTAAGTCTACCACTGAGTCACTGTGCTGTGTTGAGTACAGTTCTGGTCGCCACATTATAGCAAGACTGTGGAAACAATGTCTGACGACAGGTCCCGAACCAAAACATCACCTGTCCATGTTCTCCAGAGATGCTGCCTGACCCATTGAATTAGCTGAGCACTCTGTGTCTTTCTTTTGTAAACCAGCATCGGCAGTTCATGTGCCTCTACTCTAAATGTAATGATGCCCTGTAACAGCTCGGGACCTCTCTCATCGGGCAATCGGTATAGTGTGAAAATGCACACCTCCAGACTCAGGGACAGTTTCTTCCCTGCTGTTTTCAGGCAACTGAACCAGCCTACCACAGCTGGAGAAGAGTTCTGGACTACTGTCTACCTCATTGGTAACCATCAGGCTATCTCTGATCAGACTTTACTGGCTTTACCTTGCACTGAACGTTATTCCCTTATAATGTGTCTGTACAGTGTGAATGGCTCGATTGTAATCATGTACGGTCTTTCCGCTGACTGGTTAGCTCGCAACAAAAGCTTTTCACTGTACCTCGGTACACATGACAATAAACTAAAGTGAGAACTGAGGTGTGGTAAACAGATTAAGACACAAAGTGCTGAAGTAACTCTGTGAGAAAATAACTGCAGATGCCGGTACAAATCGAAGGTATTTATTTCACAAAATGCTGGAGTAACTCAGCAGGTCAGGCAGCATCTCAGGAGAGAAGGAATGGGTGACGTCTCGGGTCGAGACCCTTCTTCAGACTATAAGGTCATTAGTCATTATAAGGTCATTAGTCATAAGTGATAGGAGTAGAATTAGGCCATTCGGCCCCAAAAGTCTACTCCGCCATTCAATTATGGCTGCTCTATCTCTCCCTCCAAATACCATTCTCCTGCCTTCTCCCCATAACCTCTGGCACCTGTGCTAAACCAATCTATCTATCTCTGCCTTAAATATATCCACTAACCTGGCCTCCACAACCTTCTGCGGCAAAGAATTCCACAAATTCATCACCCTCTGACTGAAGAAATTGCTCCTCATCTCCTTCCTAAAAGAACGTCCTTTAATTCTGAATTAGGGGATATTAGCTACAGGGAGGGATTGGACAGATTTGGATTGTTTTCTCTGGAACGCTGGAGGTTTTGAGGAGACCTGAAAGAATTATATAAAATTACTAGACCAAGTGGACCCGTTGGGCCCAAACCTCTCCTGCATTGGTGCAGCACCCTCTCCTCCCCCCCCTCCCCTCCCCTCTCCACCTCCCCCTTCCCCTCCCCCTCCCCTCCCCCTCCTCCCCTCTCTCCCCTCCCCTCTCCACCTCCCCCCTCCCTTCTCTCTCTCCACCCTCCCCTCCCCCTCCCCTCCCTTCCCCTCCCCGCACTCCATCCCCCTCAACCCCCCTTATCCTCCCTCCTCCCCCTCCCTCCCTCCTCCCCTCGCTCCCTCCCTCCCTCTCTCCACCCCCCCCTCCCTCCCTAGGAGATAGATTTAAACTTTAAAATGTGAATAACTTAAAAAAGATAACACCGATTTCAATGAAACTTCTTCCATTAGCACCAAATGGACGAGGGTGAGTAAGGTGGGCCTAAAATTGTTGCGTTTGGCTGTAGTTCAGGAACAAACAAACAAACAAACAAACAAGAGTTTTAGTATATAGATAAGAGGCATATGAAAGGTAGACAGTCAGAACATTTCTCCCAGGATGGAAATATTAAATACTTTAGGGTGAGAGGGGCAAAGTTTAAAGGAGACGTGTGGGGTAAGTTTTTTCTAAACACAAAGAGCGGCGCGTGCTTGGAATGCACTACATGGTGGAGTCAGATACTGTAGAGCCTTTAAAAGGAGTTTTGGACTAGCACATGGATCTGCAGGGAGTGGAGGGATTCAGATTATGTGCAGGCAGATATAAATTGGTCTTGACATCATGTTCAGCACAGACATTGTGGGCTGAAGGGCCAGTTACTGTGCTGCACTGTTCTGAATTCTGTAAGTGCAGACCCTACAATAACATGACAAGCTCCCTGACAGGGGACAGTGTCTGCAATGGGGTAGAGGTGAATCGGACAGTACCCTAGCTTATGGAAGGACTGTTCAGAGCCTGATAACAGAGGGGGAGAAGCAGTTCCTGAGCCTGATGGTGTGAGCTCTCAAACTTGTGTGCCGAGTTCCTCCAGCACTTTATGATTTGTAAGTTCAGATGTATCCAGAATTCTGCCCTTCTAAGTTTTGAGTACAATTAATATCTGAGGCTCCACAGAAAACTGGCAGAGGAAATCCCAGAATCTCTATCCTCTGAGTTTAGTGGTTATTATGAGACTGTAACCCTCTGCTTCACAGCTCTTTAGCCAGGTATAACATTCACCCTACATCTGCATATGGCAAGCCTTCAAGGACCATTTTACACAGTAGTGAAATCTAGTGTTGATCCACAGTAATTGAGGTAGTGATGATTCTTGAATCATTGTTTGCATTCTGGCCAAAAGGAAACTAGAAGAATAACGTGAACGCATTTTATTGTTGGAACAACTTTATTGTCAGAGTGGCACAGCTGGGAGAGCCACTGCCTCACAGCGCCAGGGACACGGGTACAATCCTGACCGCGGCTGCTGTCGGTGTGGAGTTTGCACGTTCCCCCGGTGAACACATGGGTTCCCTCTGGGTGCTCCGGTGTCCTCCAACATCCCAACGACACGTGGATTTGTAGGCTAATTGGCATCTGTAAAGTGGTATAACATTGAACTGGTGCGAATGATCCTGACCTCGGGTGTTGTCTGTGTGGAGTTTGTACGTTCGCCCTTGACCGCGTGGGTTTTCCCCAGGTGCTCTGGTTTCCTCCAACATTCCAAAGACGTGCGAGGTTGTAGGTTAATTGGTCCTCTGTTAAATTGCCCCCGGTGTGTAGCGAGTGGATGGGAATGTGGGATAACATAGAACTAGTGTGAACATGCGATCGATGGTTGGCGTGGACTCGGTGGGCTGAAGGTCCTGTTTCCATACTATATCTCTAAACTAAACTCAACTGGATCTACATGAAGGACAATAGGAACTCACCAACAATCCTCAGACAGCATCTTCCAAGCACACGACCTCTACCAGCTCGAAGGTCAAGTGCAGGAGGGGGGGACCACATAACAAGCAGGAAGTTGCCCTCCAATCCACAGACCATACTGACTTCAAAAGTCAAGAGTGTTCAATTTCATACACATCGGGATCAGAACAATGAAATTCTTACTTGACTTCAGACTAGACTTTAGAGATATAGCGCGGTATCCATTGCCCTTTGACCCACCGAGTCCGCGCCGATCAGTGATCACCCGATGCACTAACACTATTCTACACACGAGGGACAATTTACATTTTTTTACCAAAGCCAAGTAACCTACAACCTGCACGTCTTTGGAGCGTGGTAGGAAGCCGGAGCACCCGGAGGAAACACACGCGGCTACAGGGAGAATGTACATACTTCGCACAAAACAGCACCTGCAGTCAGAATCAAACCCGGGTCTCTGGAGCTGCAAGGCAGCGACTCTACCGCTGCACCACCCTCTCTACATCCCTTGTTGCAGAATTATACAACAAATAAGTACAGAATTTTTTTAATCAGTTGTATGAAGTAAAACAGACCAGAATAGTGCAAGCCAAGATATGCAATGCAACCTTCTGCAAAGCCTATTGCTGAGGTAGGGTTGTGGTTAGGGGTGTACAAGGTGGTTCAAGAGCACGATGGTTGATGGGGAAGAGGCCGTGATTGAACCTGGAGGTTCACGGTTCTCAGGCTCCTGTACTTTCTTCCCGGTGGTAGCAGCGAGATGGGAATGGAAATATATCGTTTTGTTTTCACCGTCACTGGGTCAAAATTCTGGGACTCTCTCTCCCTGACAGCATTGCAGGTCCCCTTACTCCTCAAGGCCTGCAGCCGCTCAAGAAGACAGCTCATCACCCACCACCTCAAGTGCAATGAGGGATGGGCAATTAAACTATTGCTCGGCATGTAAGATCCCACAATCCTTGCATGAATAGAGAAACAAAAAACCTCATTGTGCAACTGGAGAAAGCCTCATTATTGGAGATGCCACGATGTTTTGTCTACCTATGCTGGAGACCTTGACCCACTCATTGAAAAATAAAAGAGTTGGAGTCATTCTTAATATCATGGGCAATATTTCTCCCTCGAACACCACCACCAAAAATACACTGCAATTGTTTATTCGTCAATGACACTGCCTGGGGGAGTTAACTGCACCAACCCGTTTTTTTTTGTGGTGTTTTTTTCTCGTAAAAATCAGGACATTTAAAGTGTGTGAAGCACTTTCGAACATCAATGAAATTGCATCAGGTTCTGTATTCAATTAGAATTTCCAATCATTATGTGGAAAGAGCAAGAATTCGAGGTAAAACTTTGCTGAAGAGTCAAGAGTGTTTTATTGTCATATGTCGCAGATGGAACAATGAAATTCTTACTTGCAGCAGCACAACAGAATATGTAAACATAGTGCACTGTAAACAATATAATAAATTATTTTTAAAAAGTACGCATACGTCCACATTTAAAACCCCCCACTAATAGTGCAATAACAACAATAACAGTCTATGTAGTTCTGAGTTTATTTGAGGTTGTAGTGTTGAATAGCCCAATGGCTGTAGGGAAGAAGCTGTTCCTGAACCTGGACATCTTCTCCGGATTGAAACTGAAAAACTCTGGGGGAAATAAAGGAAACGAAATGAGAATGAGTGAGGAGGATAGACACAAAAAGCTGGAGTAACTCAGCGGGACAGGCAGCATCTCAGAGAATGAATGAGGGGCGATTGGTGTGGGAAGATGCAGCATTCTACATTGCAAGGGAAATGTCATGAATCGACCACTGTATTCACAGTTTACAAACAGCCGCTCCCCAAATGCACTGCTTAAAACAACATCTCTTGTCCCTTCGCTTGGTTTGTTTCGGCTGGCTCCTACAATATTGTGATATCGTGGCACATTTTCAACACCAATCGATCCTTATACCCCTCTCACACAATCTGAATATTATACAATTAACATATTTTGCCTTGTACATTAATATAAGTAATCCTTCGCTCTCGCAATCTGGGGGGGGGGGGGGGGGGGGAGGGAAAGTCATTTTGCCAAGCCGCCGCTCAATCTTAAAACACAGGATTAATTCAACGAGGCAAAACCTGCGGTTACAAACCTGTGCACAGAGACGTTCCAGGATTTAACCCTGGGCTTCCAACTGGGTGTTTTCTTAATATGTGGGTTAAATAGTCAATGGTTTGTTGTGTGTGTTCTTCCTGGAGTAAAAGAAACAAGATTAAAACGGGTCGGAGGGGGAAACAAGACAGCGGGGGGACCGAAGAATCTGTGAAACAGTGTAATTAAAGTCTTAACAGGGAGGATGAATGGGAAGGTTAATTGCATTAAGCACCCACATGCAACAATGCATGTTTCCCCAGCGCGGGGCTGCAAATCCAGATGTGCAGCCGATCTTTGACGGTGGATTTTTTTAAAATTAGAAAAGCACTTTCTAATGAGTTTGGGTTGGGTTTTTTCCTCCCTTTCTCTGAGGTCAATTGCACCTCTGGGAGATGAGACTCATTTGCACCTAGCAGGAGAAAGAAAGTAGGCGCGGAGGAGAAAAACTTATTTTGCATTTATTTTTATTTTTTGCAAAAAGTGCATGTTTTCCCTCTCTCGCTCTCAGTCTTGCCGGAGTGTTGTGCAATGACGCCATTTGCATCGTTGCCGCTCTCCATGACAACGGGGCGATCAAGCGGCCGCCCTCTGACGCACGGGCCGGCGGGGGGGCGCACTGCGCCTGCGCGTGCCTTCGCTTCCCTCAGTGTGACGAATCGGTAGGCGGGTCTACATGGGGGCGAGTGATCGACGGGAGAACGGACCAATGGCGATGGGGCGGCCGCACTGGCGGCGGCCAATGGGCGGTGGGCCCAGGAGACGGGCGCGTTGGATTGCATACACGTTCGTGATTGACGGGCCGACTGGCCAATAGTAAGAGGGGCTGCGCTGGAGGCGGCCAATGGGCGGGCTGCAAAGGCGGGCCCTGGCGGCGGGCGGGGGAGGGGGAGGCTGTGATGGACGTGCCCACAGGCCAATGATGAGTGGAAACAGCGGTGTAGTCGGCCAATGGGCGATGCGCGGAGGCGGGCTCCAGGAGAGGGAGTGGGGTTCACTATGATGGACGTTCCCGCCGGCCAATGCTGAGTGGAGGCGGCTCGTTGGGTGGCCAATGGGCGATCCGAGGAGGCGTGCTCTGGGAGGGGGGTGGGGTTCGCTACGATGGACGTTCCGGCCGACCAATGGCGAGTGGAGGCGGCTCTTTGGGCGGTCCGAGAGGGGGAGGGGTCGGGCTTGGGGGAGGGGTGACTGCGATCGACGGGGGAAACAGACCAATGGCGGAGCGGAGCGCTGCTGGAGGCGGGCCGTGGGGAGGGGCGGGCGGGAGGTGGCGCCGACTGACGTAGAGGCGGACCAATGGTGTGTGGAGGCGGCGGTGCTGGCGGCCAATGGTGGTCGCGGGGCGGGGCCAGGGACCAGGGCCCGCCCACCTTGGGGGCTGAGACAGCGGCAGCAGCGGCGGCGGCGCCCGGACCGGACCGGACCGGACCGAGCTGATCCCATCCCATCCCATCCCACGTGTGACGGGCTCCCTCTCCACTCTCTGTCGGAGCGTCGCGGATCTCTTCATTTTTCCGGGGGTCTGTGTGTGTGTGTGTGGGGGTCTATGTGTGTGTGTGTGTCTTGATTAGTTGCTAGATAATGGAAGCAGACGGCAGCCAAGCCACCTCTGGCAGTCCCGGCACCGACTCGCAGCATGACCCAGGGTATGTTCTGATCTGACTTTTATTTTTGGTGCTGTTTCTGTCTTGTCCCTCTCTCTCTCTCTCCCTCTCCCTCCCCTGCACCTAGTTTTATTTTTGTCAAACTACACTCTGTAGAGGGGCCAGGCCTCTCTCTCTCTCCTTCTCCCACCTCTCTCTCCTTCCCTCCCTCCTCCCTCTCTCCCTCCTACCTTTCTCCCCTCCCTCTCTCTTCCCTCCTTTTAGCTCTAAGTTACACGTCAAAATGGCCGATCTGACATCTGTGCTCACTTCTGTTGTGTTTCCCCCCAGTAAAATGTTCATCGGCGGCCTAAGCTGGCAAACCTCACCAGGTAAGACATCCCGGGCAAAAGTATTTCTCTGTGTATTTCCAGCGCTTTTTAAATATATATATAACCTTGCAGGGGAGGGGAGGGGAGTTGGGGTAGGGGGGTGGGTGAGGATAGGTGGGGTGGGTGATGAAGGAATGGGAGGAGGAGGAGGTGTGAGATTTTGAGCGATCGCTCTTTACTTCCAGTTTTACAAGGTTGTTTTTGATTGCGGCCCGGGTGATTGTAATGGTAACATTATGGAGTTGCTTTGGTCCTCCAGGCGACCCCTACGTTCAATTATATTGTCTCTGAAGTGTATCTGAAATCTCCCAGTGGTATCTGAAATCATCGTGACCGGCTTCCCCCCCCCCCCCCCCCCCCTGTATTTTTGTCCCTCTCTTCCTTTCTTTTCGAATTTATATTTTTACAGACAGCCTTCGGGACTATTTCAGCAAATTTGGCGAGATCAGAGAGTGTATGGTAATGCGAGACCCGACCACGAAACGATCCAGGTAAGATCGCGAATTTTACTTTATTTTTTTTTGTTGTTGTTTTTTGGGGGCGAGAAAGAATTCATGATTTAAAAATAAGTTTGATATTGATTGCACCTTGAAGACAAAAGTGCGTCCGCTTGTAATTGTGGCAGTGTCTCCAACGTAGAGTCTTTGAGCAACGATATTATTTTTTGACATTGTCGATGTTTGGAGGTGATACTTTGTGTATATCTGCTTTGCATTTTTTGTCGCTACATTTGTAGCCCGTTTTCTCTCTCTCTTTCTCTCTCCCGCTTTTCCACGCTTCGAGTCCCTTGTTCAATCGGAGCGATATTTTGACACTTGATTTTTTTACCCCCCTCTTCCTGTTGTACGTTTGAATACTCATCGTGTTTTTGTTTCTTTGTGTCATTTCAGAGGCTTCGGTTTCGTTACGTTTGCCGATTCTGCAAGTGTAGATAAAGTATTAGCTCAGCCCCATCACGAACTAGATTCAAAGACGGTATGTTTGTGTGTTTCTGTGTCGGTGTGAAATTATAATGAAATGTTTTTTCCCCCCACCTCTCTTAAGGTCAATTATGCCTGATGTGTCTTTTGTTATTAGAATCAAAAACATCTCACAGTGTTAGGGCCAAATGTTTACAATTTACATTGATTGCTACAACTTGTGTTTGCATTGCGCCCTTTTAAGAAATAAAATATGTGTAATGTTCTGGCCATCCTATCGGAACATCTTAACTGTCAATTTCATGTCAGTTATACAAATTGACAATCAAACCACCTAGTGGTCGATTAAATTGTCTGTTAAATGGAAGTCTTGCAGTTAAAATCTAATCGCTTTTCAAAGCGGTACGATCAAGATGCAACGCAAATGGCAGACGATGAAGGGGTTGGCTTGGCATTAAAAAAGAAAGAAATAAATTCCACTCCCTTTTGAGAGAAAAACAATGGTCCAACTTGAAACCTAAAGTTTACTGACACACAAGCTGAGCTTGACTGTAAATCGCATGACCGAGCATTCTTGTTGATCATTCTTTGTTCTGGTGTCTTAGCATTTGTTTTGTAGTGTTCTATACCCTTTCGACTTTGTTTTAAGATTCAGGGCAGGAAACCGATCAGTTGGGGTATTCACCTCGAAAGGAGAGCTGTTGTTTACAGTTGCATTAAAGCTTTATTTAGGTAATGACAATCTACAGAAATAGTTTTGTTTTCCTGTCTTAGTGCCTTCTAGTCTTAAATATTATTTCCATGTAGTTTGTCTAACTAACTAATCGTAGTCTTAAAAATTAGCTAGTTTTTATACATTTGCAAAGTAATGATTTAGACAGTGCTAATTTTTGTAGTTTTAAATTAAATAAGAACGACAAGGAAGGTTAGTCATGAGTAGATAATCCAGCTCTAGTTGAGAATTTTAGCACATTTTCCCGTTCTTTTCCTCCTCTGTGCGAAATGAAAAATTCTTCTGGGTGCGAAATTAGTTTCTCAGGCAACTTCCGCTGACAGTGGGTGATATAATTAAAATTCCCACTCTTTTAAATTCTGTTTGGTCGACTGGATTAGGTGCCTTTGAACCACATGAGGTATCAGACTGCACAAAGGAGATTATTGATGCCTTAATGTTGAAAACGTTGCATGGGAAAGAACGTGGGGGACGGAGCTGAAGTTTGGTACTTAGTTTTCACTGAACCGTCACTCCTGTATTAAAACAGCTGTGGTACTAACCTGTTTTAAACACTAGAAGGTGCACAGTGTGTGTGTGTGTGTATTTATATATATATATTTTTCCCCCCTGATATCTTGTAAAGTCTTTGAAACAACAGTTTGCCTTCTCTGTTTGTTTACTTCCTGGCTGCTCTGATTAGAGTGCCTCTGTGTGAGGATTGTGTATTCTTTGCTGCAAGTGTTTTCTATTTTGGGTGCTTATGAGTGAACCAGTTATTTTGACGTCTGTGTATTTTGACTGTATTGGAATTAGCGGTATCCATTGAGGAAGTAATATTGTGCCTAAAATGTTTCTGCTTTGCTTGTGGTGAATTATCTTGGGTGTTACTACCCTGGCATTACAGATGATGGGTGATGGTGGTTGATGCTTTCAGGTGAATTGTGCAACAGAAGTGCAGTGCAAGGTGGTTGATAGACAGAGGGTGTCAAACTTTGCTTTTACCGCTAAACCCGTATTTAGTGGAGATCCTTGCACTGGGGTATTTGAACCTGTCCCTGTGCATCTAATCGGGGGCAGGGAAAGCGATTCCGAGTCCGCTGCGGGTGGAAGCTTGCACCTGTACAGTGATGTTTTCACCAGAGGAGGTGAAGAGTGATGCACGAACAAGCTGTGGATGAAAAAATATTTTTTGGCTTTCATTTTCATATTGGAAGGGCTATTAAATTTTTTATCGTTGGATCCAAAAATGGATGTACATCTCATTAAGTCTACATGTCCAACTCTAAATGATGAACAGGGAGACCACGGGGTTCATGAAAGCATATCCCTGAACGTGGCAGTGCGGATCAGGTGGTGAAGAAGCCACACGGCGTGCTTGGGCAGAGGGCAGAGTTTATAAAATTTGTGCTGTTATTATTGCAACTTTACCGACCACTGGTTAGACCCAATCTTCCGTACCTTGTTTAGTTCTGGTCCCCGTTCTATAGGAAGGATGTAGTTGCGTTGGAGAGAATGCAGAGGAGATTCACTCTTCTGTTCCTCCACTGTCAGAGTGAGACCTAGCGTTCCTTTGCGGAACAGCTCCTCGTATTTCGTTTGGGCAGCTTACACCCCAGCAGTATGAATATTGAATTCTCCATCCATCCCCTTTCCCAGTTCTCCGACCATTTGACTGTCCGCCTGATTAAATTTTAACTCTGTATGCTTTGTTGTCACCTTCTCCTAAGGAAACAATGTGAAATTTGTTCCACATTTTCCTTGAGCTCCATCTCCTTTGATATCTCATTTTCACACCATACCCTTTCTTATCTCTGTGTCTCCCTCTCCCCTGATTCTCAGTCTGAAGAAGTGTCTCGACCTGACATGTCACCCATTCCTTCTATCCAGAGATGCTGCCTGGCCCGCTGAGTTACTCCAGCATTTTGTGTCTAGATTCACTGATGTTTTCTGGATTGGAGGATGTAAGTTGTAGGGGGAGATTTGATTGACTAAGCTAGTTTTATTTACCCTGTGGTGAAGAAGGTTGGGAAGTGATGCGATGGAGGTGTATAAAATTATACGAAGCAAAAGTAGGGTCGATAGTCAATCTTTTTTCCCCCCATGGTAGACACGTCAGAAACAAGGGGGCATATTTCTTGGCATAGAACAGAAAGAGAGTGGCTGATAATCGTTGCCAGAAGAGATGGCGGAGTGAAATACAATCACTGTTTGAGACATATGGACAGGTATTTAAATAGGCATGGCACAGAGGATATGAAGCTCTCACAGGCAACTGGGATGGGCAAAAAGATTGCGTGGCTGTGGTGGGGGGTGGAGGGGGACGTGCAAACTCCACACAAACAGCACCCGAGGTCAGGATCGAACCTGGGACTCTGGCGCTGTGAGGCAACGGCTCTACCAACCGTGACACTGTTCTGTCCTACAGTGGTGAGTGGTGAACCAATGGGGAGAATTGTCTGGGTGTTATTTCCACCAGTAGCTTCTGCTGGAAGTGAATTTATGCGGTTGCCAAATGAGTCTGGCTTGGACACAGTCTTTCCATGGATGAATAGCCTGGGAGTATTTGTGTAGGAGTAAGGACATGTTGGTTTAATGTTGTACAATGGCCTCTGCCTGAGGGTCTGAATGTCACAATGTTCACGTGGGAACCTTTCTCACTAAGTCATAGTCATAGAGTCCGACGGCACAAAAACAGGCCCTTGGCCTAACGTCCAGGCTGACCTATTCCTCTCGTGACTTTATACTCTGTAAGATCCCCACTCAGCCTCCTGTGCTCCAAGGAATAAAGTACTAGCCTGCCCAACATCTCCCTTGAGTCCTAGCAGCATCCTTGTACATCCTCTCAGCACTCTGTCCAGGTAAAACTTAGTTACGTGTGCGCATAGGGGATGAGAGAGACAGCTAAATGCGTGGTTCCATCTCCCAGAGGGGAGTTTGTCTGTGGATGTACATCCCCTATTTGGATGGGTTAACTGGGAGCAGACCACATGTGTGCGGTACAAGAGCAGGGAGACTGCAAGAGGCGGCATTGGAAAGGAGCCTGGTTTTAGGAGCGTGCTGGTGGGGTTTGCAACCAGCATGTGGCTAAGAGGAGCAAGGCCTTCAAAGCCAGACACATCAAACACACCGTGAGTCAGTTATTAGAGAGCGCTGCTTTCTCGCACAGTAATAACCTCGTCCACCTTGATTCCACAAGCAATGATTTAAGTAGGGCTTAAACAGCTCGTAAAGTTCAGAATGCGTAACCCAAAGGGGAAGAGAAAGTTTGCAATCCTTTGATCAGCAGTTTGCCATTGAGTTGCAACTGGCAAAGGAGAGTGAGAGCCTCTAAATAGTATCAAGTCTTAAATGATCCGTAAAACCCTTCCACAGTCTTTAAAAAGGAAAGCGATATAGGAAGTAAACGGAGACTAGTCCTCTGTGAAGGTTGTGCCTGGCCTCAAAAGTCTGCTGCTCTGTGTTTATTGCCTGAGAAAACCGATGTTGGTCTGAAGTGGCCTGATGCGGGGATGTACCTGATGATTTCCTGACCGTTCTCTATTTGCTTCTACAGATTGACCCAAAGGTTGCATTTCCTCGAAGAACACAACCCAAGGTAGGTGGGAGGTTCATTGCTTTCATTTTCCTTCCCAGTTCGGTCCCTCTCCCAGGGCGTACAATTGACTTGTTTTATTTAGATGGTTTGACAGTGTTTTATTGGCGTTGGTGGAGTGAGCAAAGCATTGGTTTTGAGTTGGTAATTAATTCTTTAAAGATTGTGCCCACTCTGTTTGAGGTTCTGAGATACTGTGTTTGTGTTTTATTTTATCCTTCTGATTTGCAGTCTAATCCTTGCCCTGTGGCCTGCTCAACCATTAACGAGCTGAATGAGGGCGTTTATTTACTGTTGTGATTTATTATACAACTACTTTTCTTTGAGAAGTTGAGGCTGAACTTCTGATCTTGCTGAAATTCGATTACAACAGATGGATTAATGCTAGGTATTTGGGTTCAATTAGCAAGGAGCGGTTGGCGGAAGATGGCGCGGCGACTTTGCTAACAAGATGTGCGTTGTCTACTGAGGCACGGCTGTGCTGTGAAAATGGAGATAACAATATGGGGCCTGAACCTTCCAGTTCCCTTTGACCTTTGGATCGAGCGGGTCACCATGTGGAGTTGCTTAATGTTGCTATGGCTCTTGGCTGACAGGATGTGAATGGGTCAGGCAGGAATTATGCAAGTGTTCGTGGTGCCTGGTTGCATTAACTATCAGTCTCTTTGGTAAACTGGAAATAATTGGGGTGCTCACACAAGGAGGCCTTTATACTGTGTTTCATTAAATAAATTATTTTTAAAAAGCTGCCTCCTCCTGGCTATTCTGTTGAAAAGAGGCAGGGTCTGCCTTTCTGCACTGTATACCAGGGGCGAGGTAGAGTTGCTGCCTTACAGCGACAGGCCCGGGTTCGATCCTGACGATGGGGGCTGTCTGTACGGAGTTTGTACGTTGTCCCCATGACAGCATGGGTTTTCACTGGGTATTCTGGTTTCCCCCCACGCTCCAAAGACGTACAAGTTTGTAGGTTAATTTGCTTGGTATCATTGTAAATCGTCCCTAGTGTGTGTAGGATAGTGTTGACGTGTGGGGATCACTGGTCGGCATGGACTCGGTGGGCTGAAGGGCCTGTTTCTGTGCTGTATCTCTGAACTAAACTAAACCTGCTTGCCATATTATTACATGCAAACCTATTGCAAAGTGACAGTGACTTGGGTGTGTGCAGCGTTACCATCTTGAGCGGGACATGGGGAGGGATAACATCTGTGCGTCTATGCCACCCAGCGTGGGCAGTCACTGTGCAATAAATTTACAGATGATTGGTTTTAATAAGCAGCAGTATTGTCACTACAGGGGCGGCACACCAGAAAAGTGTTTCGCTGTACCTCGGTACACGTGATAATCATAAACCAAACTGGCGCAGCAGGTAGAGCTGTTGCCGGGTTCGATCTTGACCTCGTGTGTTTGTGTGTGGACTTTGCACATTTTACCCATGTTCCCCTGGGTGCTCCGGTTTTCTCCCTCATCCCAAAGATGTGCCGGTTTGTAGACTAATTGGCCCGTGTGTAGGGGGTGGATGAAAAAGTGGGATAACGTACGTATAACTCGTGTGAAACGGGTGATTGACGTGGACTCGGTGGGCTGAAGGGTGTATTTTGATGTCTTATCCCTGAACTAAACTAAAACGGGAATCCATTGGGGGCTACTCTACAATTTATAAGGGCAGAACAATTTGCTCGCTAACCAGCCTCTAATGAGGGGGCACCCCAACCCTTCAAACAAATTCCTGGAAATCACATTTTTATTTAATGGGACTTTTACACACCAGTAACCTCCAGTGAGCGTAATGCGATGGTAATGGAAAAAAAAACTCGCTCAATAGCCCTTGTGTGAATAGCACTGAAATGATGTTAATGCGAGAACTGTTTGATCTGTGATGCTGTGTTATGCACACTGAGCTTAGCACAATGTGTAATACAATTGGGCTGTATAGCATGAACTGTATATAAACCTGTACTTGGCCTTGCGCTGATGAATGGGTGGATGCAGCAATGGTTAAGTGAAGTGCCTTCGCAAACTATCGGGGGGAGGATTATTTGCCTGCCCCTTTAATGTTTCCAGTTCAGCTACTTTTTCTTTCTACAGTTCTGTAAACGAGCTTTATGCTTTGACCCTTGGGATTTATCATGGCGGGAACATCATGTGAACAGTGGACAATGGAAGGTCAAGCAAAGCGAGTAGCCACGGGTACACGGTAGCTCCAGGCATTATAAATACGTTTGTGGAGGTTTTCACCGGAGAGGTCATGTTAAATTGATTAGCTTATTAGTTACTTAGTTTATTGTCACGTGTACCGAGGTACAGTGTAAAGCATTTTGTTGCGTGCTATCAAGTCAGCGGTAAGAAGGTCCATGATTACAATCAAGCTGTCCTTTCCCTGGTCATCAGTGCCAGCTTTGATTTGTTCTGAACCTTATCATACCTCAGGTTTCCCTCTCCCCTGTCTGAAGAAAAGTCTTAACCCGAAACGTCACCCATTCCTCTTCTCCAGAGATGCTGCCTGAAACGCTGAGTTACTCTAGCGTTTTGTGTCTATCTTCACTGTAAACCATATCTGCAGTTCCTTCCTACACATGCCATCCACAAGTGTACAGATACGGGATGATGGGGAATAGCGTTTAGTGCAAGATAAAGTAGTGCAGTAAAGTACGAGGGGTGCGTAGGAAAGAACTGCAGTTGTTGGTTTAAAGCGAAGGCAAACACAAAAAGCTGGAATAACTCAGTCGGTCAGGCAACATCTCTGGAGAAAAGGATTAGGTGATGCTTTGGGTCGAGACCCTTTTCCTTGGACTTCAAGGGGTGTTACTGTTACGTTGCCTCCCCCCGACCCCGTTGCTGTACCCCATTGGTGGGCAGTGCCCTCTGATTGCCCTCACTGCATCAGTCGAGGATGGGCTGGCGTCTCGACAGGCAATGGCACAGAGTTCTGTTGTGCTGCTACTGGGCCAGAACACTGCACATCTCCCGGGGGGGTTGTGAGGAGGGGGAGGGGAAAACCTCCCAACGTATTTTGTGCATGAATTACTTTCATCAGGCAGCTACCATTTGAGCGCGCACGCACGCACAGTGGGACCCCACAGATACTCTGCCGCGGGACACAGGATTCAGGATTCGTGCCTGATACATTGGGGCTAGCAGAACCGTTCCTGCCCATCGTCTTTTCTGAGGACAGAGCCCGTTCCACGGGACCGCACTCCCCTTGAAACTGCACTGACTGCGTGCGTCTTGGTTAAGAAAATCAGTCAATTTTTTCTTCTTTTTTTTGCGTTCTGTATGACTTGCATTACAAAGAATTAAGTGAAGGCCAACACTAGAGACCAATGCTGTCAAGTTAGCCTTTTGTTTTTGATTCAAAGGCTGCTGGGAGCTCTTGAATCCAAAAATAGACTTCCCAGGTTTTTTTCTCCTTTGCGCCTCAGGTTTGCTCTGTTCTGTGTAGATGTATTTTGTCTCTCACTTCGGCCCTTTCTATCCAGTGGCGTTTGCCTCTTATGCAGAGCGCTTCAGGAAGCGACCCACAGTGGGGTTAATGTTTAGGGCTCTACCGACAATAGCTAAGGTGAACAATGGCAATTAAAAAAAAAAAAAATTAAAATAAAGTAAGCAGTTGTCTTTTGCAAAAAAATTGTTGGCTTTCACCTCTAGTACCTGGGAGTAAACTTGCAGGTTGTGAGCTTTTGTATAGTTTTTTTTGTGGGGTGGGGTTGGAGGAGATGTGTGGACTCTTAAGTCAAACCACCCTTGACTGTGTGCGTCTGCTG
>NC_135978.1:26981113-27006113 GCF_053455715.1 Rhinoraja longicauda | reverse complement strand
TTTCCTCTCACACTCGAAAGATGTACAAGTTCGTAGGTTAATGGCCGGCCAAGATACCCCAACTAGGCTAGCCCCATTTGTCCATGTTTGGCCCACATCCATCTAAACCTTTCCTATCTAGGTACCTGTCCAAATGTCTTTTAAATGTTGTTATTGTACCTGCCTCAACTACCTCCTCTGGCAGCTCGTTCCATACACCAACCACCCTCTGTCTACAGATATTGAACGAGTGGAAGGGTGATTATACAGGAGGCCTCTTCATTCAGACTTTGATATCTTTGAGACACAATGATCTGCAGATGCTGGAATCTTAAGCAAAACACAAAGAGCTGGAGTAACTCAACGGGTCAGGCAGCATCTCTGGAGAAACATGGGCAGGTGTCACTACGACACAGAGGGAAGCCATTCGGCCCATCAGCTCTAGTCTGTCCCTTTCCCTGTAGCCCAAATGATTTTCCCTGCAGTGCCTGTCGAGCTTTGAAAGCCCTGGTTTGATTCTGTTTCCACTGCCCTGAAAGGTTTGGGGGAGAAGGCAGGAGAATGGGGTTGAGAGGGAAAGATAGATTAGCCATGATTGAATGGCGGTTTAGACCCGATGGGCCGAATGGCCTAATTCCGCTCCTATAACTTAAGAACATAGTTTACAGGATAATGTTCTGGTGATGGCTGTGGCTATCTGCAAGTCTGGGAGTCTCTCCGGTTTCACCCCACCGAGCCGCCTTAGCTTCTGGGCAGGAATCCTGATCAAACCTCCCTGCACAGGTTAGCTGGCTGCATTTGTTTTCCTTCTGACTTGCCCTCCCCTCGCTCCTTGCGCGAGGCTTTTTCTGTTGCTAATTTGCACTGCAGAGGCAGTGCCTCCTCCCTCCCAGTCCCCCTGCTCAGCGCCTGAACCCCGGCCTGCAGTGCCTCCTCCTCCCTCCCAGTCCCCCTGCTCAGCGCCTGAACCCCGGCCTGCAGTGCCTCCTCCTCCCTCCCAGTCCCCCTGCTCAGCGCCTGAACCCCGGCCTGCAGTGCCTCCTCCCAGTCCCCCTGCTCAGCGCCTGAACCCCGGCCTGCAGTGCCTCCTCCCAGTCCCCCTGCTCAGCGCCTGAACCCCGGCCTGCAGTGCCTCCTCCCAGTTCCCCTGCTCAGCGCCTGAACCCCGGCCTGCAGTGCCTCCTCCCAGTCCCCCTGCTCAGCGCCTGAACCCCGGCCTGCAGTGCCTCCTCCCAGTTCCCCTGCTCAGCGCCTGAACCCCGGCCTGCAGTGCCTCCTCCTCCCTCCCAGTCCCCCTGCTCAGCGCCTGAACCCCGGCCTGCAGTGCCTCCTCCTCCCTCCCAGTTCCCCTGCTCAGCGCCTGAACCCCGGCCTGCAGTGCCTCCTCCTCCCTCCCAGTCCCCCTGCTCAGCGCCTGAACCCCGGCCTGCAGTGCCTCCTCCCAGTTCCCCTGCTCAGCGCCTGAACCCCGGCCTGCAGTGCCTCCTCCTCCCTCCCAGTCCCCCTGCTCAGCGCCTGAACCCCAGCCTGCAGTGCCTCCTCCTCCCTCCCAGTCCCCCTGCTCAGCGCCTGAACCCCGCCCGGCCTGCAGTGCCTCCTCCCTCCCAGTCCCCCTGCTCAGCGCCTGAACCCCGGCCTGCAGGCGCTGGAGTTCCCCATCACAGTTCACCGAGTCTAACTACAAAGGATGTGCAACACTCACTGGTGCCTGTCTCAATACTGATTAACATTCCCTGATACAGGGCCCAGATGGCTAGTGCAACCCAACTGTCCCATCCACTTAGTGTTACCCGTGCCTGCTGCTGGGTCCTGCCTCCAGTCCGCTTATGTGTTCCTGCTGCACTTCGCAGGCCTCTTTTGAAGTTGAACTCTTGTGAGAACCCTGTTCTGCGGGCAAGGTCGGGGCCTCAAGATAAAGTAAGCCTCACCAGCAACAGCCGGCAGCTCCGACCTTGCAGAAACTAAGAACCGCAGATGCTGGTATATGCCAAAGAAAGACGCAGAGACCTGGAGGAGCTCGGCGAGTCAGGCAGCATCTCTGGAGAAACAGGACGGGCGATGTTTCGGGTTTGGCATCTGCATATCTTCGTTTCTAGTTATGTAAACACAGTACTCTGTAAACACCATGTTAAACAACAAAAACATTCAGGGGCGGCACGGTAGAGTTGCTGCCTTTCAGCGCCAGAGACCCGGGTTCAATCCTGACTGCGGGTGCTTGTCTGTACGGAGTTTGTACGTTCTCCTCATGACCGCGTGGGTTTTCGCTGGGATCTCCGGTTTCCTCCCACACTCCAAAAGACGTACAGGTTTGTAGGTTAAAAATTGGCGTTGTATAATTCTAAATTGTCTCCTGTGTGTGTAGGACAATGTCAGTGTGCGGGAATCGCTGGCACGGCACGGGCTCGGTGGGCCGAAGGGCCTGTTTCGGTACTGTATCTCTAAACTAAACTAAACTAATATAAGAAAACAAATAATGATAGTGCAAAGACAAAATTATGTCCCCAAGTCCATGTAGTTCGGAGCTTATTCAGAGGTCGTAGTGTTTAGTATCCTGATAAGCTGCTGCTGCACGTGGACATTGCAGTGTTCAGACTCCTGTAGGGTCCTATCCCCAAACCTATCAATGTTCTCCCAGAGACGCTGTCTGACCCGCTGAGTTACTCCAGTACTTTGTGTCTAGCTACTACCTTATATTCAGACCTCGTGGTTTAGGTTTATTATTATCATGGGCACCGAGCTTTGGTTTGCATGCAATTCAAACAGATCATAAGACCTGATCATAAGGTATAGGAGCAGATTTGGGCCATTCAGCCCATCGAGTCTTCTCCACCATTCGATCATGGCTGATCTACTTTTCCCTTTCAACCCCATTCTCTGCCTCTCCCCGTAACCTTCGACGCCCTTCCTAATCAAGAACCCATCAATCTCCGCGTTAAAAATATCCATTGACTTTGACTCCACAGCCGTCTGTGGCAATGAATTCCACCAATTCAGATAATATTACATTTAGGTTTCTCCCCATACACCCAATGGTTGGACTGCCAGAGTGAGAGCAACGAAGAAAAAAGACACAAAGTACTGGAGTAACTCAGCGGGTCAGGCAGCATCTATGGAGGAAAAGGATGGGTGACATTTCGGGTCGCAACACTTCTTCAGAGCCGAAACTTCGCCCATCCTTTTTCTCCATAGATGCTGCCTGACCTTCTGAGTTATGTCAGCACTTTGTGTCTATCTTTGGTATAGACCAGCATCTGCGTCTGTACCAACCAATGATTTTGCAAGAGCTCTAGTAACAGGGCTGGAGGAAGTAATGAAGGAGTGTAGGAAGGAACTGCAGATGCTGGTTTACACCGAAGACAGACACACAATGCTGGAGCAACTCAGTGGTTCAGGCAGCCTCTCTGGAGAAAAGGAATGGGTGACGTTTGGTTCGAGACAAAGGGTCTGAAGTAGGGTCTCGACCCAAAACGTCACCCATTCCTTTTCTCCGGAGAGGCTGCCTGAACCACTGAGTTACTCCAGCATTTTGTGTCTATCTACACAAATAGGGAGGCTCAATAACAAAGGAGGTATTTGAAAACCAGAAAGAGAAGTTTAATTTACGGGCCCAAAACAGATTCAAGTTCTGACACTGGACTTTCACTCCCATGTCAGATCTTTCAGCGCTGACCTGTAAGGGAGGTTTTCCGAGAGACTGGAGTAACGGTAGTACAGTGGTAGAGTTGGTGCCTTACAGCGCTTGCAGCACCAGAGACCCAGGTTCGATCCCGACTGCGGGTGCTGTCTGTACGGAGTTTGTACGTTCTCCCCGTGACCTGCGTGGGTTTTCTCCGAGATCTTCGGTTTCCCCCCACACTCAAAAGACGTACAGGTTTGTCGGTTAATTGGCTTGGTTCAAGTATAAATTGTCACTTGTGTGTGTGTGTGTAGGATGGTGTTAGTGTGCGGGGATAGTTGGTCTGTGCGGACTCAGTGGGCCGAAGAGCTTTCTTTCCGCGCTGAATCTCTAAACTAAACCAAACACAAACACATTCACAGTCTCGTCTCCACTAAAGCTCTGTTGACAACAACACACTTTAAAACATAACCTAAGAGGTTAATCTCCATTCTGTCTTTTGCAAGCTGTAATGCGCCCTAAGTGTGTACAGTTATAATTAAATCTAATTATGCAGTGTGTGGGAAATGCTGTGTAAAAATGCTATGTTTAGCTCATCTGTTGAGCAGTTAGTGAAGCTTAGCTGCCGATCGTGTGAGGCATGGTGAGTGTGTCTGCAGACCAAGGCCTGGTGTTGCAGGCCTCTGCGTGGCCTACTGTACGGCACCAGAACCGAACCCCTTCTCAAGACCACCCCAGCCACACCTTAAAGGGCCCACATCCCATCTCGCCACCTCGCTCATTCCCAACCGGATCTCAGGACGTGGGCTTAATTTCCTGTTTGCCATTTTTAGCTGACAGGATAATGTGCTCTCATTAGATCTCTGTCTGCGCCATTTTAATGCGTCTGTTAACCCACTTAATATGAAATCTGCTGCTGGGGCGGTGTTAATTCAGCACTGACTGAGATTAATCCCACTCTTGCCCTCACAAAGCTGGGGAGCAGGAATAACATGGAGGCTTGAGAGCCTGAAATGGTTGTAACGTGGCCATTTTTACCACTGGGGATGGGACTCACTATAACTGGTTCTACCAGCGTGACAGTCCACCAGCGGAAGGCTTTACTGTCGAAACAAGGAACTGCAGATGCTGGTTTACAAGGAAGGGCACATTAGGGCAGCACAGTGGCACAGCGGTAGAGTTGCTGCCCCACAACACCGGACACCCAGGTTCCATCCTGACTACAGGTGCTATCTGTTTGGAGTTTGTACGTTCTCCCCTTGACCGTTTTCCCCAGATGCTCCAGTTTTCTCCCACACTCCAAAGACGTCCAGGTTTGTAGATTATTTAAGAAGCTTGAGAAAAATCTTCTCCTCCCTTGCCCACACCAAGGGTTTAATGGAACAATCTGCCAGGGAAAACTGGTACACTGGCAACATTAAAAAGACATTTGGACAGGTATTTGGATAGGAAACGTTTGGAGGGACATTAAGTGCTGGTGTATCTCAGCGGGTCAGGCAGTATCTCTGGAGAACATTGATAGTTGAAGGTCCGGGTCGGGACTCGTTTTCAGACTTTTTATTTTGTGAACCAGCACCTGCAGTTCCTTGTATCGACGTCCAAGGTTTTGAGGGAAAGGGCCACGATACCTCAGTTGGGGCATCTTGGTCGTCATGGACGCACGCGTTGGGCTGAAGAGCCTGCTACCATGCTGCATGACTCTATAACTCGAGTTTGGTAACTGTCTAAGCAGGAGGTGGACTGGAACATTGTGAACACAGAGAAAGATGGACAAGCCATTTACTTCTTGCAGATGAGTGCTAAAGAGACACTGGGGCAATTGCTATCCACTGCTTGTGCATTCGTATCCTTCATTATATGTTAATAGTTCTCTGGAGGCTGATTAGTGCTTGTAAGGAGCTGGAGATTACGGGCTAGCCGCTGAAGGAGGGTCTGGAAACGTCACCTATCCATGTTCTCCAGAGTTGCACAGTGATGGTCAATGGTGCTTTATTAGTCACATGTGCAACTGCAGAGTGAAGTTATTTTTGCATATATTACACACGCGGGCACCGCCTTTGTTTTGGCGCCATTATTCAAAGTCCAAAGTCCGGTCGGCCCGTGCGCTCGATGTACAGGAGCAGTTCCCTCGACCCGACGTCCCTCTCCTCTCCTCCCCTAGTCCGTCCATCTTTGTGTCCCGGGGGTCGCCTCCTGCAGCCGACCTTGAAAGCGCTGGAGGCAATACGCCGGGTCACCCTCCCACTGATCCTTGCTCCTCACGTCTGACCTTTCCTGCTCCCTCCTGCATCCGACGAGCCTTCAGGCAAGGTCCCACCAACCTTCGAGCCTTTGGGTGAGGTCCTACTGACCTTTGAGCCTTTGGGTGTGGTCCTCCTGACCTTTGAGCCTTTGGGAGAGGTCCTACTGACCTTTGAGCCTCTGGGAGAGGTCCTACTGACCTTTGAGCCTCTGGAGAGTCCTACTGACCTTTAAGGGCAGGTCCGGTGGCCACGGCACCGCAGGAAGGCCTCCGCCACGCAGCACTCAGGAATACTGCCTGCCCCACTGAGTTACTCCAGCACTTTGTGTCCTTTTGTGTATTAACCAGCATCTGAGTTCTTTGTGTCTGCAGGAAGTACCTGCCTGAACCCCTGGTGGCCCAGTGCGGGCAGCCAGCAACCTGGGTGCTCCTCTATAAACGGCAACAACTAACACTACTCTCCTCTTCTGCTTCTCTTCCAGGATTTGGCTTTGTAACTTTTGAAAATGAAGAAGTCGTTGAAAAAGTCTGTGAAATCCACTTCCACGAAATCAATAATAAAATGGTAAGTGGCTGCGGTTCGGATGTGCCCTTCGTCCACACTGGCCTTCTAGCACCCTCGCGCAGTGCCACGCAGCGTTACACAGCATATCCAGCAGGAGGCGCTTGGTGGGGGCTGGACATTTTATGCCACACACAAACACCAAATGCATACAGACACACAGACACACACATCGAACCCGCACACACACACGAGCGATCGCAGACACACGCCCGGGCAAACATGCAGACGCACGCGAGTACACACGTGCACGGACACGTGTACACATCCACATGTGTGCGCACGCACACACCCGGAATCATGCACGCATGCAAACGTGCACACCTGTGCGTACACGCACGCAGACATACACACCCTCATTCACAGACACATGCACACATCAATGTGTGCAGACACAAAAAGCTGGAGTAACTCAGCGGGTCAGGCAGCATCTCTGGAGAGAAGGAATGGGTGACGTTTCGGGTCGAGACCCTTCTTCATTGACATGCAACATACACACATATGCACAGATGCATGTACACTTCCACACTCACACTCAGACACACACACAAACAGACACATGCCCATATCTATAAGAAGATAACTGCAGATGCTGGTACAAATCGACGGTATTTATTCACAAAATGCTGGAGTAACTCAGGATGCATCTCGGGAGAGAAGGAATGGGAGACGTTTCGGGTCGAGACCCTTCATCAGACCCTTCTTCAGACCCTTCTTCAGACATGCACATATCTGCACGTAGATGCACATACTCACACACACACACACAAACAGACACATGCACATATCTGCACGTAGATGCACATACTCACACACACACACAAACAGATGCAGACAAACATGCACACATCCAGACACACGTCTATGCGTGCACACACACACACACGCACGCGCAATACTTGGATAAATAGTTTTCTCTGGAACGCCGGAGGTTGAGGGGAGACCTGATAAGAAGTATAAACAGCTTTATTCCTAGAGCTATCGCTGCTGTGAATCGGACCTGCTGGGAGCTCCCCATGACGATCTGTCTCTGCCCCCAGGGTCATCTGGCACAACTGACCCTGCATGAACCTTTTTTGTACTTTACCTTTATCCCTTTTTTTCCCCCTCCCTTTGTTGTTTTTGTTTTTGCCGTGATTTATTTGTTTATAGCATCGATATGGAAGTGGCATTCTTAATCTCGTTGTACTTGTACAATGACAATAAAGATAATGTACTGTATTGTACTGTATATAAAATTATGAGGGGCAGAGATAGGTTAGACAGTCAGAACCTTTCTCCCAGAGTTGAAATCATCATATCATCATCATATATATACAGCCGGAAACAGGCCTTTTCGGCCCACCAAGTCCGTGCCGCCCAGCGATCCCCGCACATTAACACTATCCTACACCCACTGGGGACAATTTTTACATTTACCCAGCCAATTAACCTACATACCTGTACGTCTTTGGAGTGTGGGAGGAAACCGAAGATCTCGGAGAAAACCCACGCAGGTCACGGGGAGAACGTACAAACTCCTTACAGTGCAGCACCCGTAGTCAGGATCGAACCTGAGTCTCCGGCGCTGCATTCGCTGTAAAGCAGCAACTCTACCGCTGCGCTACCGTGGATTAGAGAATAACTTTCAGGTGAGGGGGTGAAAGCGTAGAGGAGATGGAGTGTTAGAAATGAAAGAGACAAAAGGTGACTAAAAGATTTTTTTTTTAAAAAGGTTGTTGCTAAGGAGAAATGATAGAGGGGTGAAAAGTGAAGCCCAAGGGTGGGATATGGGTGGAAGGGGTGGGCGTGCTGGTGGGTTAGTGGGAGAAACAGGTGTGGCCTAGGCTGAATTGTGCCCGCCTTTACTCCATGGATTAGGCAAAGTGGTCTGGAAAGCCTCTCTGAATCATGTAGCATATCGTAATAATGAGCTTTGCTGAGCAGGGCTGAGGGGTCTTGTGTGGAAGCTACCTGCTGAACTCACAGTTGCTTTACCCTGGCCAATAATGTGCAGCTGGGAGCTGCAGGCTGAGTTTTTTCATAATTGCCTCATTGAATTTTAATTTTAGCTTGCAATTAAGAGGAAAAGAAAATCACATCAAATGATGTTCCCCTTTAAAAACCATATGGTCACATCCCTTCAGACTAATGTTGAAGAGATTAAGCTCCTATTTCTATTACCTACAGCATTCACCAGAGGCCACAGGCTTGGCAGAGACTGGGCCCAGGGGCAGCCGAGCTAACAGCCGGCCGCTGGTACAAGCCTTGTACATTCTCCACTGGAGCAGTGAACAAGGCTCATCGGTTCGCCTCTCCTCACAACCTTGCCTCCCCAAACTCCCCCTCCCACTCTGTTTGTTCAGAGGTAACCATGACGCCACAGCCCAGGCCCAGAGGAACCAGAGTACAACAAGGTGAGGGCCTTACACCAACCGAGACAGAACAAAATTCCCAATCAGCATGTTTATTCAAATATTTATTATAACGTAGAACAGCGCAGGAACAGGTTCTACGGCCCACAATGTCTGCGCTGAACACTATGCCAAGATAAGCTAATCTCCCCTGTCTGCATGTGATCCACTTACCTCCATTCCACCCAACGAACAGCTTACAATGGCCTGTTTCCTTTAACATCGTTCACTTTTTGCACATCTTTCATTCATTGTTCTTTATCTCTCTACATCATCGTCTATATCTCTCGTTTCCCTTATCCCCAACCAGTCTGAAGAAGGGTCTCGACCCGAAACGTCACCCATTCCTTCCCTTGCAACCGCACGAGATGCAACACCTGTCCCTTTACCTCCCCCCTCAACTCCATCAAAGGACCCAAACATTCTTTCCAGGTGAGACAGAGGTTCACCTGCACCTCCTCCAACCTCATCTATTGCATCCGCTGCTCTAGATGTCAACTTATCTATATCGGCGAAACCAAGCGCAGGCTCGGCGATCGCTTCGCTGAACACCTGCGCTCGGTCCGCATTAACGCAACTGATCTCCCGGTGGCCCAGCACTTTAACTCCCCCTCCCATTCCCAGTCTGACCTCTCTGTCATGGGCCTCCTCCAGTGCCATAGTGAGGCCCGCCAGAAATTGGAGGAGCAGCACCTCATATTTCGCCTGGGCAGTTTGCGGCCCGGTGGTATGAACGTCGACTTCTCCAACTTCAGATAGCTCCTCTGTCCCTCCCTTCCCCTCCTCCTTCCCAGATCTCCCTCTATCTTCCTGTCTCCACCTATATCCTTCCTTTGTCCCACCCCCGACATCAGTCTGAAGAAGGGTCTCGACCCGAAACGTCACCCATTCTTTCTCTCCCGAGATGCTGCCTGACCTGCTGAGTTACTCCAGCATTTTGTGAATAAACCCATTCCTTCCCTCCAGAGATGTTGCCTGTCCAGCTGAGTTACTCCAGCTTTTTGTGTCTATCCTCCATTCCATAAGCCTCTTAAACGCCACTATCGTACCCATCTCCACCCCCACCCCTGGTAGTGCGTTACAGGCACCTATCACACACTCTGTGAAAAACATGTCCTGCACAACTTCTTTAAACTTTGCCCCTCTCACTTTATAACACCGCCCCGTAGTCTTTGGCATTTCCACCCTGGACAAAAATTGGTTCTGACTGTCTACCCCTTTCTGTGCTTCCATAGTTTTTATTGTATTTCTTATTTTTAAACACAATTAGGAAACATTTAGAAAGTTACACAGATAGGACAGGTCTGGAGGGATATGGGCCAAACACAGGCAGGTGAGACTAGTGTAGATGGGACATGTTGGCCGGTGTGGACAAGCTGGGCATGGCCTGTTTCCATGCTGTACGATTCTATGGCGATGCCATTGCCACCTTGGAAAATGGAATAAGCACAAATAGCGTGATCTCACCTGGTCCACTTTTGAAGGTTGTTTTTTTCAACGGCACTTTCAACAGCAATGATATTTTTGGGCAGCACGGTGGCACAGTGGTAGAGCTACTGCCTTACAGCGCCAAAGACCTGGGCTCGACGCTGACTAGGGGTGCTTGACTGCATGGAGTTTGTACGTTCTCCCCGTGACCTGCTTGGGTTTTCTCCGGGATCTTAGATTTCCTCCCACACTCCAAAGACGTACAGGTTTGTAGGTTAATTGGCTGGGTGTAATTGTTCCCCTTGGCGTGGGGCGGTCTCAGTGGCCCGAAGAGCCTGTTTCCGTGCTAAACTAAACGCTACCTCAGCAAGCTGGTCTGATCATAGCAGTGAGGAAATTGGACAGAGGTGGATGTGAAGATAGAGAGAGTAAATGTTGGGTGAATGTGTCTCTATTGGTGATACATCGCAAGGACCAGGGACAGAGTGATGGAAACAAGGCATGTTTGAGGAGGGGATAGAACATTCACTGTAGTTCAGCACACGTGACAGTAATAAACCAATATCAACACGAGGAAATGGTCCTCTTTGGCAGAGAGAAACTTATTGTACTGTCTGAGAAACAGGTAGAACATAGAAAAGTACATCACAGGCCCATCGGCCCACTATATCTGTGCGGAACATAATGCCAATATAAACTAATCTCCACTGCCTGCACATGATCCACATCCCTCCATTCCCTGCACCACCTTTCATGCACAGCGTATTATAGACAATAGACAAGAGGTGCAGGAGGAGGCCATTCGGCCCTTCGAGCCAGCACCGCCATTCAATGTGATCATGGCCGATCATTCTCAATCAGTACCCCGTTCCTGCCTTCTCCCCGTACCCCCTGACTCCGCTATCCTGAAGAGCTCTATCTAGCTCTCTCTTGAATGCATTCAGAGAATTGGCCTCCACTGCCTTCTGAGGCAGAGAATTCCACAGATTTACAACTCTCTGACTGAAAAAGTTTTTCCTCATCTCAGTTCTAAATGGCCTACCCCTTATTCTTATTTATCAGCTTATTGGGAATGAGCTGTTCTTGAACCTGGAGGTCACAGTTTTCCGACTCCTGCACCTTGTTCCCGATGGTAGGGAGTGAAATGTCAGCGTGGCCAGTGCTTGTGTTGGTCTCCGATGTTGCTGTCGGTCACTCTGAGGCAGCACCTCCTCTAGATCCCTTCGACGGTGGTGCGGTCAGTGACCGTGATGGACCTGAAATCTGAAGTAAGAAACAGAAAACACTGGAAATACTCAGCTGGTCAGACCGCATCTGTGGGAAGAGAAACAGAGTTAATGTTCCTGGTCGTGAACACTTCATCAGAACTGTGCTGACGAGGGGTCTTCTTTAACCTGAATCACTGACTCAGTTTCCCTTCCCACACAAGGACACAAAGAGTTGGAGCAACTCAGAGGGTCAGGCAGCATCTCTGGAGTCACTGAAAGGAAGCATGCAGGTACAGCAGGCAGTGAAGAAAGCCAATGGAATGTTGGCCTTCATAACAAGAGGGGTTGAGCATAGGAGCAAAGAGGTCCTTCTGCAGTTGTACAGGGTCCTGGTGAGACCGCACCTGGAGTACTGTGTGCAGTTTAGGTCTCCAAATTTGAGGAAGGATATTCTTGCTATTGAGGGCGTGCAGCGTAGGTTTACTAGGTTAATTCCCGGAATGGCGGGACTGTCGTATGTTGAAAGACTGGAGCGACTAGGCTTGTATACACTGGAATTTAGAAGGATGAGAGGGGATCTTATCGAAACGTATAAGATTATTAAGGGGTCGGACACGTTAGAGGCAGAAAACATGTTCCCAATGTTGTGGGAGTCCAGAACAAGAGGCCCTAGTTTAAGAATAAGGGGTAGGCCATTTAGAACTGAGATGAGGACATTTTTTTTCAGTCAGAGAGTTGTGAATCTGTGGAATTCTCTGCCTCAGAAGGCAGTGGAGGCAAATTCTCTGAATGCATTCAAGAGAGAGCTGGATAGAGCTCTTAAGGATAGCGGAGTCAGGGGGTATGGGGAGAAGGCAGGAACAGGGTACTGATTGAGAATGATCAGCCATGATCACATTGAATGGCGGTGCTGGCTCGAAGGGCCGAATGGCCTCCTCCTGCACCTATTGTCTATTGTCTAAAAGGACTAGGTGAAGATTTGGGTCGAGACCCTTCTTCAGACTGAGAGTCACAATGCACATGACAATTAATCGAAGTCAGGTATTGAGTCCGGGAAAAAGGGAAACGAGAGATATAGATGGAGATATGGAGAGGTATAGAACAAATGAATGATAGATATGCAAAATATAATGATGATCAAGGAAAGGTGGAGCCCACAATGGTCCATTGTTGGCTGTATAATGACTAGTTATACAGACAGTGTAGCTCAACAAGACCACAGTGCAACCTGTACAACGACTAGGGGTGGGGGAGGCCGCCATTGGTGGAGCGGGAGCACTTGGCCGCTGGCTGGGTGAGGTCACGTGGGGCGCGGGGCGGTGACGCCACCCTTTGCCCCTTCGTTGGGAGCGGGGAAGTTGGCAACCCTACTAATGCGGGACAAGGGCGGTCCCGTACGGGACAAACTAATTTCGCCCAAAATACGGGATGTCCCGGCTAATAGGGGACCCAGTTGGCAACCCGAGGGTACACAGCATCTCTGGATCACAGAATAGCACTGATCCCATTCGAGTGTCTCCGCATCACGACAAAGTGTGAAGGCATCGCGGGCTGAATGGAACAAAACTCTCCCCGCATAGCCCATTGATCGAGGGAGAAATGGAGGATTGAAACCCCCATTGCATTCCTGTAGCGCCTTCCACAATGTCTTGCTCATGAAATATTCTCAACGTGCAGTCACTCTTGCAGGAGAGGCAAGACACCAGACACATCTAAAGGGGTTATCTCATCCAGATGCAAGAATGGTCTCGACCCGAAACATCGCCTATCCATGTTCTCCAGAGATGCTATCTTCGGTGTAAATCAGCATCTGCAGTTCCTTCCTACACATTTCGTGTTGCTATCTGGCCTGCTAAGTTACTCCAGCACTTTGTGTCCTTTGGTGTATTAGCCAGCACTTGCAGTTCCTTGTCTCCTCCCACCGATGCGGCCTGACCTGCCTGAGGACTTCCGGTGTTGAAGGTTTTACTGTTGCTGGCGCGCCTTGTTTTGCACGCTCGCTGGGTGTGGCTCTGTGTTACACGCTCGCTCGGTGTGGCTCTGTGTTACACGCTCGCTCAGTGTGGCTCTGTGTTACACGCTCGCTCAGTGTGGCTCTGTGTTACACCCTGCTGCCTGTTCAGCGATGAAGCACGCCAGGCCATGTGCACTGAGGATTACTGGGTTATATCCAGAGGACTTAATAAGGCCAGCGACAGATGCAAACATTGTGACTGATGAATAGATAGTTTGTTTGACCGTGATCCGTGTGCATGTCCGCACATCTACAAAACCGCTTCCAAAGGCTTAAGCTCTTCTGCCTCCCCTGACACTTTAATACAGGACATACAAAGGCCCAGTCTGAATTCTGGTTCAATTTGCCGCATGCAGGCCTTAGTGAGTGTGTGATAACTGATGGAAGGTATTTATTCACAAAATGCTGGAGTAACTCAGCAGGTCAGGCAGCATCTCAGGAGAGAAGGAATGGGTGACGTCTCGGGTCGAGACCCTTCTTCAGATCCTTTTCTCCCACTGTGTGATAACTGATGGAATCTTCCACGGTCCCACCTGGAATCAACCTCACCCGTTTAGTTTAGATTAGTTTAGAAATACAGCGTGGAAACAGGCCCTTCGCCCCACCGAGTCCATGCTGACCAGTGATCGCCAGGACACCAGTTCAATCCTACACACACAAGGGACAATTTGCAGAAGCCAATTAACCTACAAACCTGCGCGTCTTTGAGATGTGGGAGGAAAACCATGCGGTCACAGAGAGAGCGTGCAAACTCCGTACAGACAGTACCTGAGGTCAGAATCGAACCCGGGCCTCTGGCGCTGTAAGACGGCAGTTCTACCGCTGTGCCACCCCAATCGCGGCTGATAGACTCCCTTTCATATTCACACCCTCCTCACTTCCTTTCACCCTGACTCCAAACCCCACGCAGAGGGTGGCGGTGCGTGGAACGAGCTGCCGGAGGAGGTAGTTAAGGCTGGTATTACAACAACATATAAAAGACGTTTAGACAGATACATGGAAAGGAAAGGTTGAGAGAGATATGTGTATATCTGGGTGGAGTTGATACTTTGGGAAGAATGAAGAAAGTTGGATTAGATCAGTGTGTGATCAGTGTAAATAGGTGGTTGCTGGTCAGCATGGAAGCGGTGGGCTAA
Organism: Rhinoraja longicauda; assembly: GCF_053455715.1. Taxonomy (NCBI): domain Eukaryota; kingdom Metazoa; phylum Chordata; class Chondrichthyes; order Rajiformes; family Arhynchobatidae; genus Rhinoraja; species Rhinoraja longicauda. The sequence goes on along the minus strand of NC_135978.1, from coordinate 26,991,535 downwards.
AGGCGTGCTTCTGTACAGTATCTCCACACTGCTGTGGGCGACATTGCGACACACTGCTCTAACTGGGCACTCTCGTCTCTTCCAACGTCACCACTTCACAATTCCTTTGCAAGACCATCCTTCACTTTCACAGTAATGGGAAAGCCAATTGCACTGCTATTTGCAATTAAAACATTCCAGGTCCTCTGTCAGTGTGGCGTAGCAACGGCAATACGCGCTTAAATATCCACATAATGAGAAGAACTTGCTTGTCCCACTTATTGGGATTCTCTCCGGTAACTGTGCTTCATGTGCGGATAAGATCAAAGCCTTCATCTGGGAGCAGTGTGGAACAATCTGGTCTGTGTATTTGGCTTGTAAATTCTGCAGCACAAAGGTAGTGAGGGAGCTGGTTGCTAACAACATCAGATTGCGCTAATGAAATCTCTTTGTCCTGTTTCATTTGGGGCCTTCCATCTGCGACCTCCTTGCAGACTGTAAATGGGAACTGAAGCAGAGAAAAAGGAGATAACAGGATCAATATCATTAATAACCCCGTTTCTCTCTCTGCCTTGCGAAAGACTACGAAATTAAACAAATGTAGTTTAGTTTGGAAGTACAGCGCGGGAACAGGCCCACCGAGACCACGCCGCCCAGCGATCCCCGCACATTAACACTAGCCTACTACACGCACTAGGAACAACTTACAGTTATACCAAAGCCGACAACATTAGCCTACAAACCTGCACGTCTTTGGAGTGTGGGAGGAAACCGAAGATCTCGGAGAAAACCCGCGCAGGTCACGGGAAGAATAGCACCCGTAGTCAGGATTGAACCCAGCAACTCTAACGCCGCGCCACCGTGCCGCCCCGCGTTCCCCTGAATTTTGCATATACCCAGGATTTAACCGAGGAATTACTCTGCAGAGAGATGGCTTTTAATTTCCCCCGAAGTGCACTCCACCGAGAAGAAGGAACCTCGGGCCAGTTGTGTCAGTACTTCGCAGTCTGTTTAGCACCAAACCCTGCCAGTGGACTCCCCTAAGCCAAGTGGAACCTGTTAACTGACATCTCCACTGCATTCGGTCCCTTTGCCAGGCTTGCTTTATCACTGGGTTATGTCCAACCTGGTGAAATGTTGTACGACAGGACTTTGTGACACCTACTTCAGATTTGCTGTGGCAGTGTGCAGGGGCACTGTAGCTAGCAAACCGATGTGTCCTAGATACAGTCGGCATTAATAAGGAGAGCTGCCAAGGCTGGGGTGGAATGTCATTGTGCAGCTCTCATTAGCAGACAGACGGTCCCGGAGATGAGACACGGGAAGGAAATGGAGGAGGACCCCAGCTCCCTGGAGCTCCATTTGGGCAAGACAGGTGGATATTGTTCAGCCGGACAGAAAAGAATATTTGTCTTATATGTGCAACGGCTAACAAAGCTCCAGAAATGGCCATTCCCCAGAGTTTGGAAGCTGCAGATCTCAATACCCAGTCACCATCTTAGTTAGTTAGTTAGTTAGTAGGTTAGTTGGTTCAGCTTATTGTCACGTGTACTGAGGACCAGTGATAAGCTTTTGGTGGAGGAAAACTAGTCGTAGCAAAGACAATTTATGATTACAATCGAGCCGTCCACAGTGTACAGCTGATACATGATAAAGGGAATAACGTGACTAACGTCAGTGCAAGATAAAGCCAGTAAAGTCCGATCATAGATAGTCGAAGGGTCTCCAATGAGGTAGATAGTAGTTCAGGACTGCTCTCTGATTTCTATACCTTTTGCCCGATGGAAGAGGAGAGAAGATGGGGAGTGGCCAGGGTGCGACCCGTCCTTGATTGTGCTGCTGGCCTTGCTGAGGCAGCGTGAGGTGTAAGTGGAGTCAATGGAAGGGAGGTTGGTTTGTGCGACCGTCTGGGCTGCGTCCACAACTCTCTACAATTTCTTGCGGTCTTGGACGGAGCAGCTCCCAAACTAAGCTGTGACGCATCCCGATAAAATGCTTTCTATGGTGCATCTGTAGAAGTTGGTGAGAGTTGTAGGGGACACGCCTTCTAATGAAGTAGAGACGTTGGTGTGCATTTTAGTGACCACAGCCACGTGCGATGCCTGCCACCATTTACAAAGGAATGAAGACGCAAGGTTGCGTTTTCAGAGTGGCACCCTGTGTAGCTGGCAGAACTGCTGCCTCGCAGCACCACAGATCCGGGTTCGATCCTGACCTTGGCTGCTGTCTATGTGGAGTTTGCACGTTCTCCCTGTGACCACGTGTGTTTCCTCTGTTTAGTTTAGTTTAGAGATACAGAGTGGAAACAGGCCCTTCGGCCCATCGAGTCCACTCCGACCAACGATCCCCGCACGCCAACTCTACCCTACACAGACTGAGGACAATTTACAATTACACCAAGCCAATTAACCAACAAAACCTGTACGTCTTTGGAGTGTAGGAGGAAACCGGAGATCCCAGAGAAAACCCACGTAGGTCACGGGGAGAACGTACAAACGCCATAGTCAGGATTGAGCCAGGGTCTCTGGCGTTGGTTCTAGACTCTCCCACTAGTGGAAACATCCTTTGCACATTCACTCCAGCCAGGTCTTTCACTCCTTGGTAAGTTTCAATGAGGTCCCCCCCCTCCTCATCCTTTCCTTCAACCAATTCAATGGATCCTTAAAAATGAGCCCGATAAATGGTTTTTCTCCTCTCTTTCTGTCTTGCCCTGTTTACTGTGTAAATCATTCCTGAGAATGTGTGTCTATCGCTGTTAAGCCCAGCACTCATCGCCTAAAGCCAGCGGGTGACTGATGGCTGTCGTCCATTAAATATCTCTGTGGCCTTGGTTGTTCTGAAGAGAAAACGCCCAGCATCTCTCATCTTTCCATATCACCAGACATCCTTCACTCTTGGCAAGTCGTGCCAGGGGTTTACCATGATTTTTTATTTATGTTTCCATTCACACGCTCCAAATTCTCAAGCCAGGCAGTCTTGCTGGCAGACCTGAAGATGGAGTCATCTTGACTGCAAAGAGCACCTCAGAATTTCTATCCACAGCAAGCCACACACACAGTGCACGGGTCTGAGTTCCCTCGCCAAACGTTTAATTCCTTTAATCAACTAAAACCTTTAAATACGGTAGCCTTAATCGCTTTAAAACAGAACACGGATAAGAATTAAAGAACGCAAAGTCATGGAGTAACTCAGCGGGTCAGGCAACATCTTTAGAGAACACGGATAGGTGCAGTTTAGTTTATCGTCGTGTGTACTGAGCTTTGCTATTTGGCCAGCGGAAAAACTGTGCATGATTACAATCGAGCTGTCCACAGTGTACAGACACACAGGATAAAGTGTGTAATGATTAGCGCAAGTAAAAGTGCAGCAAAGTCCGGTTAAAGATCGTCCGAGGGTCTCCAATGAGGTAGAAGGTGGGTCTAGTTGTTGGTAGGACGGTTCAGTTGCCTGATGACAGCTGGGAAGAAACTGTCCATGAATCTGGAGGTGTGCGTTTTCATACTTCTCTACCTCTTGCCCGATGGGAGAGGGGAGAAGAGGGAGTGGCCAGGGTGTGACTCGTCCTTGATTATGCTGCTGGCCTTGCCGAGGCAGCGTGAGGTGTAAAAGGAGTCGGTGGAAGGATTTGGTTTGTGTGATGGTCTGGGCTGCGTCCACAATTCGCTGCAATTTCGTGCGGTCTTGGACGGAGCTGCTCCCAAACCGAGCCGTGATGCGTCCCGATAAAATGCTTCCTACGGAGCATCCATAGAGGTTGGTGAGAGTTGGGGACGTGCCAAGCTTCCCAAGCCTTGTAAGGAAGTAGAGGCTTTCTTGTCTTAAGAAAATAACTGCAGATGCTGGTACAAATCGATTTATTCACAAAATGCTGGAGTAACTCAGCAGGTCAGGCAGCATCTCGGGAGAGAAGGAATGGGTGACGTTTCGGGTCGAGACCCCGTCTAGAACAAGTTGTTGGTGATATTTACCCCTAGGAACTTGAAGCTTTCAACCACCTCTACTTCGGGCCGGTCAATGTATACCGGGGTATGTGTACCATGTCCATTCCTCAAGTCGGTGGCGCAGCGGTAGAGTTGCTGCCTTACAGCGAATGCAGCGCCGGAGACTCAGGTTCGATCCTGACTAGGGGCGCCGTCTGTACGGAGTTTGTACGTTCTCCCCGTGACCTGCGTGGGTTTTCTCCGAGATCTTCGGTTTCCTCCCACACTCCAAAGACGTACAGGTTTGTCGGTTAATTGGCTGGGCAAAATGTAAAAATTGTCCCTAGTGTGTGTAGGATAGTGTTAATGTGTGGGGTTCGCTGGGCGGCGCGGTCCCGGTGGGCCGAAGGGCCTGTTTCTGCGCTGTATCTCTAAATCTAAATCTAAAGTCAATCACCATCTAGTTTCGAGTCAGGACCCTGCATAAACCAGCAACTGTAGTTCCTTGTTTCTAGGATGAGAATTGCCCTTAAATCAAGCACCTACTTATCCTCCCTTAATTAATAAATACTAATCATGCTGGGGACCATATCCCACTCCAAATGCGGCTTACTGTAACGCAAAGCCCATGCTTTTGCTTTGTCTAACGAGGTGCAGTTGCAAAATATTGGGGGGAAAAAGCCACCGTTCCCTTTCACTCTGCAACAAAAAAGCCTCTGCGATTGTTATTGAACGCTTTCCATGAACTTGTGGGCAGGAATTTAAGTGGATGGCTGGGATTAAGGAATGTCGGCTGATGGTGACGGGGGTGAGATGGTGTTAGGTGGGAAGAGACTGTCTCGGAGCTGCTGTGCCGCACTGTCTCTGTAATTACCGAGGCAGAGGGATATGAAAAATTTGTTTCAGTACATCTGCAAAGTAATATTGTTCAGTGTGACATTGTCACTGTAGCAACCGAAGATTGGCACTCACTGACTGCTCTCCGACAAGTATTTTCTGTCAGAAACTAACTCCTGTTAAATCCCTGCTTTGTTAAGATGTTCCAACATCATGAATAGGATCAGTGCACATTCTGAACAGATGTCGCCCGTGTGCTGGCTTGGATTTAGAGGTCTATAAATAAAGATTGTTGCAATAAACTTGTCAGATTCTAACTCAAAGCACAAAGCGAGTTGACTCACAAGCTCCCATTACCTGAGCTGTTTGTCAAAAAACAAACCCAATTTAAATTTGTTTGATGGAATACTTTTCCTCGTTATCTCCTGGGCTGTAGTCCCTGGGAAACTGCGATTCCATCTCACAGACCATAGACTCTGCTGCCAATCTCAGCCGTCAGATTAGGTGTGCCGTGGGGGCAGAAAATCACAAGGGGGACAGATAGGATGAATGCACTTTCTCAAAAACCTACATCCTCTGTGTCTCGATTCCCCTACTCTGGGCAAAAGACACTGTGCATTCACTCGATCCCCTCCCTTGCACGGGATCCAAGGAGAGACAGCTGAATGGATATAAAACTGGCTTTGTGGAAGGAAGAAGAGTCTTAGATTTTTTTTTTAGATTTAGAGATACAGTGCAGAAACAGGCCCTTCGACCCACCGGGTCCGCGCCGCCCAGCGATCCCCGTACATTAACACTATCCTACACCCACTACGGACAATTTTTTACATCGTGCCTGTACGTCTTTGGAGTGCGGGAGGAAACCGAAGATCTCGGAGAAAACCCACGCAGGTCACGGGGAGAACGTACAAACTCCGTACAGACGGCGCCCGTAGTCAGGATCGAACCTGAGTCTCCGGCGCTGCTTTCGCTGTAAGGCAGCAACTCTACCGCTGCGCCACCGTGCCGCCCCGAGTAAGGGAATCAGGAATTAGAGGGTAGAAGCAAGGAACTGCAGCTGCTGGTTTACAAAAAGTGATGGAGTAACTCAGCGGGTCAAGCAGCATCTCTGGAGGACATGGACAGGTGACGTTTCAGGTCTAAGCCATTCTCCCTGGAATTAGGAATTAGAGGGCATAGGTTTAAGGTGAGAGGGGAAAGATTTAATAGGAACCAGAAGGGGACACTTTGTAGTTGCTGCCTCACAGCACCAGAGACCCGGGCTCAATCCTCACCTCAGGTGCTGTCTGTGTTGAGTTTGCATGTCCTCCCTGTGATCACAGGGGTTTCCTCCGGGTGCTTTGGTTTCCTCCCACTGGAATTTAGAAGGATGAGAGGAGATCTTATCAAAACGTATAAGATTATTAAGGGGTTGGACACGTTAGAGGCAGGTAACATGTTCCCAATGTTGGGGGAGTCCAGAACCAGGGGCCACAGTTTAAGAATAAGGGGTAGGCCATTTAGAACTGAGATGAGGAAAAACTTTTTCAGTCAGAGAGTTGTGAATCTGTGGAATTCTCTGCCTCAAAAGGCAGTGGAGGCAAATTATCTGAATGCATTCAAGAGAGAGCTGGATAGAGCTCTTAAGGATAGCGGAGTCAGGGGGTATGGGAGAAGGCAGGAACGGGGTACTGATTGAGAATGATCAGCCATGATCACATTGAATGGCGGTGCTGGCTCGAAGGGCCGAATGGCCTCCTCCTGCACCTATTGTCTATTGTCTATATCCCATTGACCGGTGGGTTTGTGGGTTAACTGGCCTCTAGTGTGTAGGAAATGAATGCGAATGTGGGAAAACATAGATCTAGCATAGATTAGGTGGGCCGAAGAGCCAGTTTCCATAATGTATCTCCAAACTAAACACGTTACATGAAGATCGACCAAGTAACTGGAGACTGTTCAATCAAGAGACATGGAATGGTTATTGGAGTGTTGAGTGCTGTATCAGAAGGGGAAAGGTGGATACAAGGAACTGCAAAAAAAAGACACAAAGTGCTGGAGTAACTCAGTGGGTCAAACAGCATCTCCAGAGGACATGGTAGAAGCATCCCGACCCGAAACGTCACCTATCCATGTTCTCCAGAGATGCTGCCTGAACTAGCTCTGCCCACTCTAAACTAAACCGCTGTTATTCCAGCACTTTATGTCCTTTGTTATCAAAAGGGAGCAGCCCTATACTCCATTGAATTGCTGAGGAACTGAAAGTGGCCATTCAGCCCAACAACTGGCTTGGCTGTTTGCTCTGACGTTTGTCTGATTATGTCTTTTGTTTTTTCTTCCCCCTTTCCCACCCCTCCTTCCCTCCCTCGCCCCCCCCCCCTCCTTCCTTCATCCCTTCCTCGCTCCCCCCCCAACAGGTAGAATGTAAGAAGGCGCAGCCGAAGGAAGTAATGTTCCCGCCAGGAACACGAGGCCGGGCCCGGGGTTTGCCGTACACCATGGACGCATTCATGCTGGGCATGGGAATGCTGGGTGAGATCACAGCTACACTCTGTTATATAGAGGCATAGAGTGATACAGTGTGGAAACAGGCCCTTCACCCCAACTTACCCACACCGACCAACATGTCCCATCTACACTAGTCCCACCTGCCTGTGTTTGGCCCATATCCCTCTAAACCTGTCCTATCCATGAACCTGTCCAAATGTTTCTTAAACATTGCAATAGTTCCAGCCTCAACTACCTCCTCTGGCAGCTCGTTCCATATACCCACCACCCTTTGTGTGAAAAAGTTACCCCTCCGGTTCCTATTAAATCTTTCTCCCCTTACCGTAAACCTACGATCCTCTGGTCCTCGATTCCCCTACTCTGACCAAGAGACTCTCCGTCTACCCTATCTTTTCCTCTCATGATTTTGTACACCTCTGTAAGATCACCCCTCAACCTCCTGCGCTCCAAGGAATATAGTCCTAGGCTGCTCAACCTCTCCCTCTAGCTCAGGCACTTGAGTCCTGGTAACACCCTTGCAAATCTTCTCTGTTCCCTTCACGTCTGTGGCCAAGGGATTGGGTTGTTGACTCCTACAGGTTTCTGAAGGGAGAGGTTTAGAACGGTCAAATGGCCTTTCCCAGCAGAGTTATTTCAGTCAGTGCAAACTCCACCGATCAATCCAAAGAGAATTTCAAAATTAAATTTACCGAATTTGTGCATGCAGTTTAGAGAGATCTTACAGCATGGCCCAAAGAGTCCACGCCCACCGGCGATCATCCATTCACACTAACTCATTGTCATCCCACTTTTCATACACGCCTGGGGGAATTCACAGAGGCCCATTAATCTACGAAACCCGCGCGTCTTTGGGATGTGGGAGGAAATTGGAGCATCCATCACCAGAGGTCAGGATTAAACTCGGAATCCTGGAAATGTGTGGCAGCAACAGTAGTCGCTACAGCGTTTCCCCCTCCCCACCTCCCCCCCCCCCCCACCTCCCCCCCCCCCCAGTTGCTTGTAAGATTCCACATTGACATTGATTTCTTGTCAATAATCCGAGAGACGAGGGGTTAGGGAACTATAGTCATTGGTGGAAACAGAACTGCAGATGCTGGTCCATACCAAGGATAGACACAAAGTACTGGAGGCATCAGAGTCTGATTAAGGGCGGCACGGTGGCGCGGCGGTAGAGTTGCTGCCTTGCAACGCCAGAGACCCGGGTTCCATCCTGACTACGGGTGCTGTCTGTACGGAGTTTGTACGCCCTCCCCGTGACCTGCGTGGGTTTTCTCCAGGTGCTCTGGTTTCCTCCCACACTCCAGACGTACAGGTCTGTCGGTTAATTGGCTTGGTATAAATGTAAATTGCCCCTCGCGTGTAGGAGAGTGTTAGTATGTGGAGGGATCGCTGGTCGGTGCAGACTCGATGGGCTGAAGGGCCTGTTTCCACACTGTATCTCTAAACTAAACTTAAAGGGTCCCGACCCGAAACATCACCAATCCTTTTTCTGCAGAGTTGCTGCCTGACGTTCTGAGATACTCTAGCATTTTGTGTCCCGTCTGTAGTCAATGGTAGATCTAGCTGGAGGCTAAAACAGATTGGATGGGGGGAATGGTCTCACTGGCCTCACCTGAAATGCTGAGTTTATTGCTGAGGCCCCACAGGGGGAAGTCTGCAGGTTCGCACCATTAACTTCACGTTCGTTCCATCGGTGAAAAAGCAATTTACGTGAGGTGCAATTTGCCACGGGCTCCGTGACCACATTTGCAAATGTCTGAGAGCTGGCATGAAGAGGTGAGGGATTTCAAATTACAGCTATGAGTTCCCAGCTCCTGTACCTCGTAGCTGTGGGATTCTGAAGTAACTTGGGATCGCATCGGGGAGCAAAGGGAAAAAAACCCCATCTGATATGAATCCAGGATGTAGAACCACATCTTTTTGTGTGCAGCACAGTGGCGCAGCAGGTAGAGCTGCTGCCTTGCAGAGTCAGGGACCCGGCTTCCATTCTGATCTTTTTTTTTCATAAAAGTTTTATTCCAAAGAAAAACATACAAACATACAAAGTGAAATGTGATCAAACAAAAGCCGCCTGTATCGGCAGTTTACAAAATAAACAATTATCACATTAAAATCCCGCCATCTCGGTCAACAATACATTCGACCCCCCCCCCGCGGCGACCAGCGTTCCCGGAAGGCCTCCAGAGTCCCCGTGGACACCGCGTGTTCCCTCTCCAGGGACGCGCGGGCACGGACGTAAGCCCCGGAACAGGGGTAGGCAGCCGACCTCTGTGAGGCCGTCGACTGCCCGCTGCCTGGACCCGCGGATGGCCATCTTGGCCAGGCCCAGGAGCAGACCGACAGGGAGACCCCCTCCTCCCTCCTGACCCTCCCCCTCTGTACCGGGTGCCCAAAAATTAAAAGCGTAGGGCTAAAATGGAGCCAGAACTTGAGGAGCAGCCCCTTTAGATACTGGAACAGGGGCTGTAACCTCACGCACTCTATATACCAATGGTACACGGTCTCCTGGGTGCTGTCTGTGTGGAGTTTGCACATTCCACCCCACCCCCCGTGCCCGCGTGGGTTTCCTCTCACATCCCAGAGACGTTCAGTTCGGTTTAGTTTATTGTCACATGTACCGAGGTACAGTGAAAAGCTCTTGTTGCGTGCTATCCAGTCACCAGAAAGACAATACATGATTACAATCGAGACACTGCAGTGTATAGATACATGATCAGGGAATAACGTTCAGTTCAAGGTAATGCCAGCAAAGTCTGATCAAAGATAGTCCAAGTATCTTCAATGAGGTAGATCGTAGTTCAGCACTGCTCTCTGGTTGCGGTTTGTGGTAGTCGTGCGGGTTTGGAAATTGGCCTCTGTAAAACTGCCCCGAATGTGTGATGTGAAAGTGGGATAACGGTGAACTAATGTGAACAGGTGATCAATGGCTAGCATGGACTCCGTGGGCCGAAGGGCCTGTTTCCCTGCAGTATCTCTAAAACTGAGATTAATGACATTCACTGGCAGGAAGAGGGATGGGAACTTTCCTTCTCGGTAATGAATCGGTGCATTGAAGTGCAGGGAGTGTTGCAGTCTGCTTCGCCACTGTGCCACGCATTGTATTGCCACTCTGACTGTTGTACACCTGTCGGCCTTCGTGTTGAACTCCACGCACATTGATCTGGTTTCAAACGTCTGTTCAATGTTACGCAGCTTTAAT